>NC_051182.1:82079256-82379256 GCF_013339695.2 Rhipicephalus sanguineus | reverse complement strand
GTTATTTCGTCGTAGAGCAAGCGCACCTCGCTCGGTTGCTGCCCTTAGACCTCACGACAATGGCTCGCGAATTGGCCCCCACTAGAACCGGTATACTGCCGCCGCTGCGGTTAGATGTAGGGATCTTGCGACGGCGAATGTGATGGCCGACGAGCCATCTAGTTGGCTCCTGCGAGGTAGTCAGCGATGTCGTGTGGTACTCCACCCCACTGTGGATGTGACGCATTGGTGGTAAACCCAGGCGGTCCCATCTGTCGGTACTGGCAGCGGCGGTAGACGTGTCTGGCTTCTCCGCAGTTGTGGCAGAGTGGGCGTTGGTCCGGAGTGCGCCAGCCGTTGGTCTCTGTAGGGGCATGGTGCTGGCTGACAGGAGGACGGTAGTGCGTCGGTGTAGGTGACGGCAGTGTCCGGTGATGGAATTGCGGTGATGCGGCGTTATGACCTAAATGCGGACGGGCAACGGGACAGCGGACAGCAGCAGCATTGCTCATAGCTTGTGGTTGCGGTGGTGCTGGCGCCGGAACCCTCAGTGAATGTTGAATTTCCTCCAATGCAACGTCTGAAATCGACGTCACTTGAGGCTGCGGAAAAGTTGCGCGCTTTCTCACCTCCTCTCACACGATCGCTCCGATCATTTCGCGCAAGTTTTCAGAGCCAAAGCCGTGAAAAGCCCCGCTGACTTTAACTAAGCGCGCGCATTTGCAGCGTCTCTTCCATCGTCGTTTTCTCCAAGAGGAATTCCTGGATCGGCTCTCTTGTGAGATGAATTCCCCGTCATTTCTTCCCTGAAGAACACCGCGTTTTCGTTCGGCATCTCCGCGCCTGTCTCGAGCAGTGTCTCAGCCCACTCTTTGCGAACGACGCTGGTGAATGTGTCGAGGAACTTGGTGCGAAAGAAATGTCCCACGTTGTCAGGGTTCACTCTTGGTTATCGAAGAATGTCCGAGCGGCGTCTTTGAAGGCAGAGTGGATATGTCGTAGCTTGTCTTCCAAGTATTGAAAACGGCGACGAGATCGTGCGCTTCGAGGCATCTTTCCGGATCTTCGAATGATGATCCGCGGGAGGTTGGCAGCTTCCTGGGCTACACTAGAACGATCGGCGTAGGCGGCACTGGGCAGTGAGCCTCTTAGTGGTCGATATTGGGATCTGGGGCGGCCTGGTGGGTTAGGCAAGCAGCGCGTACACTGGTTGTAGTTCCTTCTGTCTGCGTGTTGTTAGATGATCTGGGTTATCTTTAGCATCGTCCTCATTGCGGACTGGCCTTGGGAAAGTGCTTTGTGGGGGCGTCCTGATCATTGAACGAAGAAGCACCGCCACCGGATATGACTGTGCTGTGACGTTGAAGAAAGGAATCATCGGTGTGTACATAACGAAACTTTATTTTGGGCGAACTTGTTCCCTGGAAGCGAAAAGTCAAACAAGCAATACACACTTTAGACTGGTGACGGCGAACAGAGAGTCGGGCGTCTATTATCTGCCAAGCGGTAAAGCGTGTCAGCTTTTATACATGTGCTATTGAAGAATCCAGCTTTATCGCTGGTGGTAAGCCTAAGATCTATAATAAAATAGACTATTTACGTATTGCGCACAATGTTAGCAGAATGATCTCAAACCATCTCGAAGCTTCTCAAACATCGAGGCGTGGTCAGCGCGGAGCGTCTTTAGCAGTCTTTGCGGGTGAAATCCGAATACATCAAAGGTAAACACGCGTGCTCAGTATAAGTTCAATGCTTCCAATTGTACTTTCTTAGGCAGCAGTTCTAAAAGGGCCAAAGAACAAACAACTCGTGGATTAGAGCTGTAATATCCAGATACATCGTATCTTGATTGCGAATCTATGCCTTATATTTTCTTTCTTGCAATGCGAAAAAGCGCCAATCATGTTTAAAAATGTAGTCTATATAGCTATAGTCTATACATATAATTTGGTGTCTCTTGCAATGTCGCTAAGGCGACTTCAAGACGGAAGCCTTCGCTCAGAATCCAGCGAGCCGCTTGACTCGTGATCTCTAGTTTCACGCATTTCATGTATCTTCTGGCGTTGTATTCCTCATTGGCCTACCACGCAATATCATCAGCCCTGGTTCTACAATAAGAAAGTCACTAAAATGGCAAAATGTCAAAGACCCCAGAAGCAAAAAAGGATCCGCACGAACACCGAGGTGGCTTGCAAAGCTTGGTATTTCATATAAAAATAACTCCTCCAAAGCCCACACAGAGCATACACAAAGCGTGCCCTAACTCAACCACGGTGCTCACTTTGTCTACGCAACTCACCACTACTGAATAGGTGACTCTTGCTTGGTAAAAAAAGAAAAAAAAACAGGAGGGCTTAGGCATTTTAGGACCAAGCTTCAAAATTGGTAAAATTCAAAAGAAGCTCCTTCATGACGTGTCTTCACCTTACCCTCAGTTAAATTGTTGCTGAAAATGGGGGTGCAACCGCAAGCCTTGAAATGCAGTGGAAGGTTGCCACCAGCGACAGTGGGCACTAGACGTATTACTGACTTGAGATACATGTCTAATGACAATATAACTACTGGGGATTCCGCCACAAGAGGCGGAATATCCGGCCGTTCCCAGAAACGAAGGATTTCGAAGTGACAGGCATAACCCCACTCAAAGAGAAGGGGGTCACACCAAATTATCACGCTATACCTCGTATCGCGGCGATGTACCCGACATACGAAAAACGTAAATTATTACGCTAAACGAACGAAACATACCGTTGGTGCGGCACGCGATTGGCATTGTGTCAATAGAACGCGTCCTAGTGGAAAGGTTTCCCTACTGAAAAGCGAGGAGTACCTTCAAAATAAGCGGCGCTTTCTCACTTTATTCAAAGCCCGAAAACTTGTACAAAAAAGAACAATGAAGCTAAATAAATATATCGCCAGTGGGCACATTGCTTGCTACTTGGCAAGCAGTGCACTTGTTCTCTGATATTCAACACCTCGTGATGTTCAGCCACACCGTGGCCTACCATTACGAACGCTTGCGGGGAATCATCGAACCTTGTCCTACCAAGGGCATTATCGATAAAAGAATTCATATCGGCATGTTTATGTATGTGTTTTACGTATTTTGTGTATTTTGTATTACGCATTATGTATTGCGTACTTTATGCGTTAGTTCCTAGTAGGGGCGTCACATTGTGCTGCAGTCCACATCGTTTGAAGATGAAGCTGGTGGGCTACGTTTTTCACGGACGAGACATCTCCGTAGTACCTTGTTTTCACATGGTGCCAAGTGCATGGTTAGGCAGTGATGCATCTTCCTGGAGAAGTTAGTTTGATCGAGCTGAAAGATGTGGCCCCGCAGAAGCTTCGATGGGCCTTCAAGCCTTCGTGGAAACAGGACTGATGAATGTGAATACGTAGCTCCAGAGTCCGAGTGAACTTGTTCTTGAACTTATTCACCATGGTAACGTCATGCAGGAAACACATTCCAAGTAGGTGAGCATCGTTTAAACTGGGATTGTGGAAGAAAATCAGTGCCTGATGCAACACACTGGAGTAGTGAGAACGTTCGCCGAGTCCCTTAGTCAAGAAGAACCTGCACGACATGTTGCAGGCCCGCACTTTCTCGAAGGAGACTCACACGGTGTGGACAAGTGGATGTAGTTTTTGGAGCGTACGTATGTGACAAGAATATGTGGATAAGTGAAGGTACAAATACTTTAAATATGCGCTGTTATCTGCGTGCAGTTGCCATAAAATGGTACGATCTGCAACTAATGATTAAAACGCCAACGTATCAGAAACTGCAAAACCGCTTCTTTTCAGCGGCTTTACGGGGCAACTATTTAGAATGATGTGATGCAGCACTGCGCTTGAGAATAATATCTTGCTTTTGGTTGATGCACTGTCTTCTGAAGCGGCTCCTTTTTGCATTCGGTAGAACGGAAGTTCCCGTCATCTGAAGTTGTAGCTTTGGTAACGCTAGGCTTTTCATCGACGTCCGCAGTCAAGTACAGCTTACTTATCCAAGAACATTTGATGACCCGGGATTTATACACACCTCAGCATAAACATTTATTTGGCGAGGACATCAATGTGGTGAACGAGCACATGAACTGGAAATCAGGCGTGGGTTTCCTAATCCGCGTCCAGCAAGTCACAGTTTCGCCTCAAAGGTGATGCAAGGAATGCGACAGCAAGAAATTGGAATGTCACACCAAGAACGACACGCAGCTCGGTATTTGCAGTGCGCTGCTAAAGCACAAAGAAGGACGCCCGAAAGAACGCACAGGTATACACAGGACAAGTGTCAACTAACAACTGTCACGCTTCTTACGTGTTTGTGCTTGAGCAACGCGCTGCAAGTGTCGACAATGGAGAATCGGACACTCTTAGATATTTAGTTTTCTTTCACACTGCGGCGCGTAGAGTTACCCAGAACTCACCTGTACGTACTGCTACCCTACGGCCATAAAATCTCACGTCATTCCTTGCGAGCTTTTTAACAAAACAGTGGTGCTTAGAGCTCCTTCTAATACATCCAGAGATAAAAAAGCGCGGTGGAATAGAACTCGGAAAAATGTCCAATTTAACTATTATCCCCCTTGAATATCCCAGATTTGCTTCTCCTATAACTCTTGCTACAAAAAGAAGGAGGGACATTCTACCGTGCTCTTATTCATCAGACAGAAAGCATACTCTACCCAAAGCCGACAATTCACGATATTAATGACGAAACTGGGGCTTGCAATAAACTTTCATGAACGGACGTCTGCGATAGGCTTGTGCAGATCTCACTTCGTGAATAGCCGAAAGAGCACACCTCCTTTATTACATTTTCTGACTTCCTGAGTACCGACGCGTGCAGTTTCGTTGGAAAAAATATGCATAATTCGCAACATTATTACTTACATTTCGCAACCGCATTTTGGCGTGTTCTGCAACATGCGCATCGTAGACATCAGTTGTACTTAAAGAACAAGAGAGGAGCGCCGTTGTCTCGTTTGAAAAGTTCAGCATTTCTCAACTCAAAGTCGATTTCAAGACAAATGCATTCTTTTGTGATGAGGTTGTTTTTCTCGGAAGGGTGTTCAGTGTATACATGCTAAAAGGATTTAACGAAAACGAGCAGAAAGAATTTACAAGCTGGCAAAGTTTTATAATATGCTCTCTCTGCGCGTGTTTTTGTGTAAGCAGGCAAATTATCGCATTTATCAATGATTATGCGCTGAAAACATGGTGCCTTGCACGCTTAACCCCACAAGAGACGGCTTTCTAATGGAACCAGGAGTGCCAAGCTATATATTGCAATTTACTCGGCGGGTGACACAGTGCACACGGCGCAAAATATCGCAAGATAGAAGGTAAGTTCAGGTTTCGCAGGTGGCTGCAGGTGTTGCCAGGAGGCCACTATGACACACTGTAACCGATCGTACACTATATGTTTAGGCACCGGTTCTCGTTTCACTCCACCGGGACAGCGTCCTTACTTCGTCGAAATCTCAAGCCAGGCCTGATTGAAAATCGCAATCTTGCTGAAGTTAACAAAGGCGTTGAAGAACAAGAAGCCTGATGAAGGCGGATACTTTCATAAAGGTGGAAAAGCAAGATACTACACATACAGCCTTAAGAATATGTGATTTTAAGAAAAGTAGTTGCACCTTTAAAGACTAAGTATTCTGGACCATTCCAAATTGTTAAGACAGCGCCTTATCGTGGAGCATTAAAGAAAGTCAGGTGTACGGAGACTCGGGTTATAGAGACTGTGCCTCTATTGAGAACGTATTGCACTATTACACCAGGAGTGCAATCAAAGAAGTACGGATGTGGAAAGTGGCGTGCGCAGAGCGCAATAAGAAGTCGAAGACATGGAAATGCGCGAGCTGGGAGGAGGAAGAAGTTAGAATGAAATGGCTGACTTCGCCCGTGATTGAGCATTTCGTTTATGCCACAGTTCCTAGCCGGAAACGCTAACTATACGCACACACACACACACACACACATACACACACACACACACACACACACACACATATATATATATATATATATATATATATATATATATATATATATATATATATATATATATATATATATATTGTAGAATGGATAGGGCGCAAACAGGGGCGCCAGTGAAAAGACTAAGACGAGGACAGTTGTTGGTGCTCGTGCTCGCTCCGTTTCGGACTGCTGGTCGCTGAACCTGTGCTATTTATTTATTAAACGCATCCCGGACTCAACGCTAAACGCGTACCATCAAGTGGTGGAAAGTGCTGGTTCTCTTTTGCACCCTGGAACTCCGCAACCGGACTCTACCTCCCCTGTCAACAATGCCTGACGACGTCGCAGAGCAGAATGCTGCCACACCCCCAGCTGCTCGCTGTCCCGGTATTCTAAGGGAGCGCGACCCAGTCATCTTCAGCGGTACTGATGAGCAGGACGTCGAAGACTGGCTCTCTTCGTACGAAAGAGTGAGTGTCAACAACAAGTGGGACGATAACGACAAACTCGGCCGCGTCCAGTTCTACCTGAGAGGAGTCGCGGAACTCTGGTTTAACAACCATGAGGCTGAGATTACCACCTGGGCCTCTTTCAAAACGACTTTCGCGGACGTATTCGGCCGACCGACAGTGCGCAAGCTCCGCGCCGAGCAGCGCTTGCGTGATCGCGCCCAACTGTCTGGAGAGTGTTTCACTTCCTATATTGAGGACGTCGTCGGCCTCTGCCGCGGCTTCAATCCTGCCATGTCCGAGGCCGACAAAGTCAAGCATATAATGAAAGGCATCGAGGACGATGCGTTCCACATGCTTGTGGCGAAAAACCCTCAAACAGTCACGGACGTCATTCAGCACTGCCAGAGCTACGACGAGTTGCGAAAGCAGCGCATTTCCACACGCCGTCCTAGCTTCGACACGACCAGTACGTCAGCAATCACCGTTGGCGCCATCTCTCCGGACCCGACGGTATTGACGCAGCAAATCAAGCAGTTCATCCGGGAAGAAGTTGCGCGACAATTGTCTCTTGCACCCTTTCTCCCAGGCAATGCTCATGGGCTCCCCTCGTCGCTGCGACAAACCATTGAAGAGCAAGTATCCGAAGCCCTTCCGCCTACGCACCAGCCGCCGCCTGTATCCGCGCCCTTGACCTACGCTGACGTCGCGAGAAGGCAGTCACATGCGCGGCCACACGGCACGGACTCTGCTCACTCCTCAAGTGCATTCTACTCAACGCAGGCGCCGGCAGGCCCGCCCGTTCCACTTTAT
This sequence comes from Rhipicephalus sanguineus, assembly GCF_013339695.2. Taxonomy (NCBI): domain Eukaryota; kingdom Metazoa; phylum Arthropoda; class Arachnida; order Ixodida; family Ixodidae; genus Rhipicephalus; species Rhipicephalus sanguineus. Next base: position 82,372,030 of record NC_051182.1, on the reverse strand, counting down.
CGCCGTCCTGTCACCCCTCCTCATAATCCTTGCCGCACAACGGACAACCGACCAATCTGTTATTACTGTTGTCTACCCGGCCATGTCGAGCGTTTCTGCCGCCGCCGCGTTGCCCGTCCAGGTACCGTTGACGCAAGTTACAGCTACGTCCGTACAGAGCCACCACAGCCGATGCCCTCCCACGCTACTTCGGACACCTCTTCATCCAACCGCCGAACCTTCAACTTCCGTCGGTCGCCGTCCCCGCGCCGACGTTCGCTTTCGCCAATGATTCGTCGCCCCTAGCCCACCCAAACGGAAAACTGACCATCGCAGTTCCGGAGGCAAGAACTGCGCCGCTGTCGAAATTTACAAGACCTCGTTCTCAACCTGCTAACGAAATAACTGTCTTCATTGAAGGTGTTGCCGTGCACGCCTTAGTCGATACGGGAGCTGCTGTGTCTGTGTTGAGCGAAGCAATGTGCCGCAAGTTAAAAAAAATTACGATTCCGCTTTCTGGTCTTTCTCTCCATACGGCAACCGCACATCCCATTCAACCTTCCGTGACGTGCACGGCTCGGCTAGTCATTCAGGACGTTTTGTATGTCGTCGAATTTGTCGTCTTTCCACACTGCTCGCACGACGTTATATTGGGCTGGGACTTCTTTTCCACGCATTATGCCATTGTTGACTGTGCCCGTGCCGAACTAGAATTATCACCAATCTCCGACATCGATTCTGGCAAATCATCTTTTCCTCGTGTCGTCGTCGCCGCGGACACGGACATCCCACCTATGTCTTCTGTTCGGGTACCGATCTCCTGCGACTATGCTTTCTCTAGCGCCATGTTCACACCGTCAGAAGCATTCACTTCTCGTAAGAATTTCATTCTCCCCTTTGCTCTTGTCACGATCGAAGACTCCTGCTCAAGCATTTATGTCACGAACCTGCTTTCGGTCGCAGCCACAGTATTCCGCGGAGAATGTATAGGAAGACTTGAGGAGATTGATTCTGCTTGCGCTAGCCAACTGCTCGATCGCACAACAAGCCTCCAAGTCGCCAGCGTTAATCTCGTTACCACGCCCGACACATCTTCCCTAGACGCTTTCCTTCCATCAATTGATTCGGACCTTCCTATTGCTCAACGCACCCAACTCTTGAAGCTTCTCGACCGCTTTCGGACGTCTTTCGACTACAAGCAAACCAGTTTGGGTCGAACGTCTGCCATCGTCCATCATATAGACACCGGCAGCCATGCACCCCTGCGTCAGCGTCCATACCGGGTCTCTCACGCTGAACGCCGAGTTATTGATGACCAGGTGACTGATATGCTTAGTCGTGGCGTTATACAGCCGTCCCACAGTCCTTGGGCCTCCCCAGTGGTACTTGTGAAAAAGAAGGACGGTAGCATCCGATTCTGTGTTGATTATCGGCGCCTTAACAGGATCACACGCAAAGATGTCTATCCGCTCCCAAGAATCGATGACGCGCTCGACTGCTTGCAAGGGGCGGAGTTCTTTTCTTCACTGGACCTTCGATCGGGGTACTGGCAGGTACCTATGGATGAAGCTGACCGCCCAAAAACTGCGTTCGTAACTCCTGACGGCTTGTACGAGTTCAACGTGATGCCGTTTGGCCTTTGCAACGCCCCCGCCACCTTCGAGCGTCTTATGGACAACACTCTTCGCGGTCTCAAGTGGAACACGTGCCTTTGTTATCTGGACGACGTCGTAGTTTTTTCAAAGGACTTCGACACCCATCTTCTGCGCCTCGCAAGTGTCCTGGAATGCCTCACACAGGCTGGCCTACAACTCAATTTGAAGAAGTGTCACTTCGCCGCCAGGAAGCTCACCATCTTGGGACATGTTGTCAGCAAGGACGGCATTCTACCCGACCCTGCAAAGCTCCGCGCTGTCGCCGAGTTTCCCAAGCCGTCGACCCTGAAAGAACTCCGGAGCTTCATAGGCCTCTGCTCATATTTTCGGCGATTCGTTCGTGATTTCGCATCCATAATGGCCCCTTTAACACGCCTACTTGCTGACAGCCAAGGTGTCATGGCATGGTCTTCCACTTGCGACGCCGCATTCGCGAAATTACGTCATCTACTGACATCGCCACCGATTCTACGTCACTTTGACCCAGACGCCCCTACCGAAATCCACACGGACGCCAGTGGAGTCGGCCTTGGCGCTATTCTTGCTCAACGCAAGTCTGGCTTCGACGAGTACGTTGTTTCCTACGCAAGTCGCACTCTCACCAGAGCTGAAGAAAATTATTCGGTCACGGAGAAAGAATGTCTAGCCATCGTTTGGGCAATTACAAAATTTAGACCTTACGTATATGGCCGCCCATTTGATGTCGTGACTGATCACCATGCCCTCTGCTGGTTATCTTCACTGAAAGATCCATCTGGTCGTCTAGCGCGATGGGCATTACGTCTCCAAGAATACGACATCCGCGTCGTCTACAGGTCAGGCCGTAGACATTCAGATGCCGACGCTCTTTCTCGCTCTCCCCTTCCCCATGACTGTGGTAATCTGTCTGTTTCGAGCTACGATTCTGCGGCCCTTACACACGCTGACATGCCTTCTGAGCAGCGTCAGGACCCTTGGATAGTCTCTTTAATGGAGTTCCTATCTAAGCCGTCACCACGTACCGCCACTCGCTCGCTGCGGCGCACAGCTCGACATTTTACCATCCGCGATGGGCTCCTATACCGCCGCAACTATCTGTCTGATGGTCGCAAGTGGTTGTTGGTGATTCCTCGCCATCTCCGTGCCGATATCTGTGCCTCCTTTCATGCGGATCCCCAATGCGGACACGCTGGTGTAATCAAAACCTATGCACGCCTCCGGCTGCGGTACTACTGGCGTGGCATGTACCGCTTCGTCCGCCAATACGTGCGTTCATGCTCCAAGTGTCAGCGCCGGAAGAGCCCCCCACGTATAGTCACTGGACCGCTCCAGCCGTTGCCTTGTCCCTCGCGGCCGTTTGATCGCATCGGAATTGATTTGTACGGCCCCCTTCCGTACACACCAGACGGGAACCGCTGGGTGATCGTCGCTATCGATCATCTGACACGCTATGCTGAGACTGCCGCGCTGCCAGAGGCCACATCACGTGAAGCCGGCTTATTCATACTTCACCAACTTGTTCTTCGCCACGGCGCGCCTCGCGAGCTACTCAGCGACCGCGGACGCACGTTCCTCTCTGATGCCGTACAAGCCCTCCTCCGTGAATGCAACGTTGTGCACCGGACAACCAGCGCCTACCATCCACAAACCAACGGAATGACTGAGCGCTTTAACCGCACACTAGGCGACATGCTGTCCATGTACGTCTCCGCTGACCACACCAACTGGGACCGCATACTACCCTTTGTTACGTACGCTTACAATAGCGCCACTCAGTCTACGACAGGATTTTCCCCCTTCTTTCTCCTTTACGGCCGCGAACCTTCCTCATTTATGGACACCATTCTTCTGTACCGCCCGGACGCTTCAGAGTCTATAACTCTATCTGAAGTCGCCACCTACGCCGAGGAATGCAGGCAGCTCGCACGTTCCTTAACAGCACAAGACCAAGCACGCCAAAAGGACCGCCATGACGCAAACCTGCCTCCCCAGTCATATTCGCCTGGAACATTGGTGTGGCTTCGCGTTCCCTCCTCTGCTCCTGGCCTTTCCACAAAGCTACTGCAGAAGTATGAAGGCCCCTACCGCGTCTTAAGTCAAGCCTCTCCCGTCAACTATGTTGTCGAGCCCGTTCAACCATCCGCAGACCGGCGTCGCCGTGGCCGCGAGATTGTTCACGTCGACCGACTGAAGCCGCACTACGACCCACCAGTCGTCCCTGTTCCTTAAGTCGCCAGGATGGCTCCTTTTCTGCGGGAGAGTGATTTGTAGAATGGGTAGGGCGCAAACAGGGGCGCCAGTGAAAAGACGAAGACGAGGACAGTTGTTGGTGCTCGTGCTCGCTCCGTTTCGGACTGCTGGTCGCTGAACCTGTGCTATTTATTTATTAAACGCATCCCGGACTCAACGCTAAACGCGTACCATCAATTTATATATATATATATATATATATATATATATATATACATCACTACATTCGATCATAAGCTTCCCGGACATGATCGTGAATATAGACAATGACCGACTTTTAACCACGCTTTACTGTTAACTTACCGAGTGACAACAATAACTTCATTACTATAGCAACCACACACGTAAATGTAAAGATAACATTCCATACAACAACGCCCACCGCACCACCGCAATAAATGAACCTGCTCAAAGCGGAGATGTTTCGATTCTGCCATCATAAATCCAAAAATCACACTACAGAAATAGACGTATCTGTGACGTCTAATTCATGACACAATCCATAAAGCCAAAACGTTAAGCCGTCAGGTTCTCAAGGTGAAGCACTCCACACAACGCAGCCCTCCCCCCAAAAGGTTATGCCTAACTTGTGGCACGACTTCCCTGATGTTAATAATATGCGCAGGCCACTTTAAAACAATTCAGAACAAATCTAGTTGCATGAACGTGAGTTTCCATCCTACCTTATGTTGTCTACCTAGAAACGCCCAACCTCAAGAACACACTTGTCAACACTACTCAACGTTTTGCCAACATTAGGTAGTACAAATGAAAAGTTCTCCAAAACTATGCTTCATAACAGAACACATGCCTACAGTTGAACAGCCACCGTAGGTCATAAGTGTAAGCGTAGTACAGGCCATTGTGTACATGACGCAAATTTTTTGTACGTAATGCAAATCAAGATGTCTGCAATAAATGCACGGATGCAATTAAAAGTCGCAATTTTTCCCTTCATTTCTAACCATACATGAAGTGCATGCCATGTCACTTATGCCGTGATATTCATGCCGTTCATGCTATTCATTATCATGTCACTCACGTCATCCAATTATCACCACTATAGCCATGCACTGACTCCCTGGCGCACACCGTGCCAACGACGCATGAATCGCTGCAGTTCTGCCACCCATAACATGATAAAGATCACATTCAGGTCATGAATTTTCATGTCGTGCTCTGTTAGCTATTCTTATTATACACTCGCATCATGAAATAGGCATTGTGGTTTGCAGCACGGTCTTGCGATGCCCACCATGGCTACGCGACAGCCCTGGTCCCATATAATGAAGTACATGAGAAGCATGACACAATATCTGTGTAGTTAACAACTTTTCTTTGTGGCACACAAGAAACAAAGAAAGAAAGAAAGAAAGAAGGAAGGAAAGAAAGAAAGAAAGAACGAAAGAAAGAAAGAAAGAAAGAAAGAAAGAAAGAAAGAAAGAAAGAAAGAAAGAAAGAAAGAAAGAAAGAAAGAAAGAAAGAAAGAAAGAAATAATCGCAGAGCTGTCGGATCTGAGCCGCATGATAAGAACTGCTTCAAGCGCTTAATTATGCCATTCTACGATGAGCTTTTCATCTAACGACGACACAGCACTAGATATAGTAATGCTTTTGCACTGCTGAATGATACATGTGTCAGAACCTTAGGACTTATACGTGGTTGACAAATGGGTTGAAACAGTGAGGCAAAGCTTGGCTTTCTATCCCAATTCATTTGCGCTGGATAAACGACTCCCCTGTGTGGCTGTTTTGCGTATAGGCGTAACCTTTAAAACTATACCAGGCGCTCAGAGGAGCGTTTTAATGCAATATAAAAGTTCTGATTCCTCATCGACAGATGTTTACAGAGAGTTAGCAAGCACAACATGAATACTTCCTCCTCCTCAGCAGGTAGACAACTTCTAGATTTTTTACACACCTTTACGCGTCCGTTGAAAAAATGGAGTTTTGCATACCAATCAGGTAGCCCCCATAAACTCATCGACTTTGTTATCAACAGTGACTTCTTTCGTCAACCAATGGCCTTCACTGGTGGACAAGTCATGGTATAAGCCAGCGTAGAAACGGCGCCTAAAAGGAAATCCAGACATGTATTCCCAACAGGAGAGCAGTGTTTTATGGCTGACACAGTAAGTGTTAGCTTAAATTATGTAGGATATTAGTGTCGCTAACGAAAGAGATGCTAATGTATGAGTATTGAACAGGTTCGTTAGTCGATAGGCAGAGGTCTCACTTGTTACTACAGGAATTAAACGTTACATTATCCCCCTGAGGGAAATTAAACCCTTCAAAATCTGTTAACCTACAGCTCTTCTTTTATTTAATGATTTGCATACGAAATGGGCATTGCAATCGATTGCAGGTTCAATAAAGTCACAAAGAGCAATCATTCGGTGCACATTAAGAGAAGGTATTATTCCACCAATCGAAGACATGAAGAAGTGATGCGAGATAGGAGAAATTTTAGGCGACGCGCAGAACGGCTCAATGACCAGGTTCTTCTCCGCTGTCAATGCTAATATATAACCAGAGCAAAAGAGGCGTAGTTTTAAAGTCCATTGTTCTCAAGGATATGTGTGAGCTGTCCGTAGCCATGAACACGCCACCACCTCTTGTTTCCTTTCGCTCAAGTAGCGTTGTCTGCGAGAGGTGTTCCAGTTCGGAGGAAGATAGTCAGATGAGTGAATTCCGCTGCATAGCGAAGTTTCGGTCATCAGAGTAGCTAGAAAAAAAGACGAAATTACGTCACAGCCGAATTCCACAGTTTTATTACGAAGGCGTCGAGTGTATCGGTAAGATAATATATGCAAACTAGGCAATATTTTGGACATTGTGTTAATCAGATTATTATTATAAATTTGCATATACGTGTACACACAGAAATTTTGCACTCTATAGGGAACCCAAGCTCAAGTTTGCGGCGCGACGACAGCGCCGCGCCAGCCGCGCTGCGGCTCTGTCGGACAACACTGAACCGTCGCGCGGCCGACTCAGCTATAGAACACTGTAACTCAGCCCCTTTCACGGTAGCGGTAGCGCACGTGCGCTCGCGTTCTTCTCTCGGTGCGGGTAACTGTGGGGCCGTCAGCTCGGCACGTTGAACCGAGAGGCTTGCTGTGCGAAGCTGCGCATTTCCACGATGGCAGAAGCGACCCCGCGGAAGCGCAAGCGTGGTCCGAAGTATTGCGGTTTAGTGGCCAGCCACAACAGTGCAGACAAGGCACACGATTCACGTGGTAAACTGTATCGGTTCCCGGGCGTGTCGCAAGAGAAATAAAGGCGGCAAGCGTGGATAGCTGACAGCGCTGTCTCGCCTTCTATTTTGGTTGTCTGAGTTCATCGCTTTCGTTCGTTCCGACTACCTGAATCGGTAAGTAACGGGGCGCATGCACGCAGCGACTACAGTAATGATTACTCGCTGTCTTCTCGCATTGTTAAAGTCCAGTTACGGTTGTAGGTGGAGCAACTTTGTGTTTTGATTCCCCGTGCTCGTGAGACCTACCCGTCGTTGTTGAACGTTCACATTCGCGTTATACCGTTAGCGTTGCGCGGTTGGTTGAATTCAACTGAACTCCGCACATTGTCAGAAGTTCGGCGCCTGCATTTCACGCGTCGGGAAGGCTGCTTTATCACGCCGGAACGGACGTCTGTGCATTTTCAGCAAGCTTTGACATCGTTCTGCAGGTTTGCTTTGTTTTTGTCACTTTATTGGGGTGATATATATTTAAGCCGCTAAATATAACTGGCACTTCATACATGCTTTGCAATTACAACCTTGAATTAACCACCTTCTGACTTTGTGCGATTTTCTAGCCGCGTTCACGCAACAGGTTTTATGCGCCTGTCAAGTCGGTATCATAAAAAGAGACTGCAAGCATGACGCGAGAGCCGAAAAAACGAGGCGAGCAGTTCATCTTGCTTCACAGTGGTTGAAGCTCAGCTAGCTGCCTCGCGTCTTAATCGGCGGGTGATTCTCCAGCGGCACGGAGGACTTGACTCTAACCTTCTCAGGAAGCAGTGCCATGGCCGTATAATCTTTTTTTCGCACGCCGCAAACGTTTGTTCACGAAAGTACACGGCTGCTACTGTAAGCATGCCATATCAAAACAACAATCATATGATTCGTAGTCCACGCCGCAGAACATCGATAGCGTGTACGGCTTCATTTCGGAGTGCATGTGGACCATTATTCATCTTTAACGTGACAGAATGAGACTTACCTCGAGGTATACGTCTTACACGGTGTAATCGCGACTTGGGAAATGCATTTCGCTTTGAGTCGGGCGTGGTTGTCGTCGATCGTCTGCTCTTCACCGTTAACGTGATTGACGAGCTTTCCTCATTTTATCAAGTTCGCTTTGCGGAAGTGCCAGTCAAGCTTGAAGATACTTTTGAAGCCGCACTGCACGCGGTACATTGTGAGACGCCGCAAGTGCACCGCGAGAGCTCTGCACGTGCACGGAAGCGAGCGGCAACGCGGTGGCGAGAAGGGAAAGCCCTCGCTGATCACGCCCCAGTTTCTCTTTTTCTGCCAGAGATGGCGCTGCCTGTCAAGAGCAGCAGCGCCGCTAAGCGTTGCTTGGGAAGCCTATAACACGACGATCTACGTACTGTGCATTGAAATATTATTTAGCGGCTTCACAAAAAAAGTACGACGTAGGTGTCTATGTAAATAAACCTATATCATGAAGATATATAACAGCCCCGGTTAGTGAACTAGAACATTGTCCAACAGTAAGCGCTAAAATGCCTAAAAGTCTGTGTCTGCGTTCTCCGCAATCTATTAATAAATGTAGCTTTTGCCAGCCGCTTATCAGCGACGACCACAAAACATTTATCCACGATTACGATACTACCTAATGCAAATTCTGAGCGCAGCTTCGTGTTGGGGCAAGACCAACTGCGTTTGAAATTTTGCCTTCCACAAGATATCAAATACGCCATAAATAATTTTTTGTGAAGTAGGACAGCAACCACTACGCCATTATTCGTCTTTCTAAGGATAAGTGAGGTACCCCCTACACATCTGTAAGGTATTATGTGGACTTTGTTGATGCTGCATGTGGCTGATCACGATGAATAATCATGGCTGAGCTCGTTGCAATGGATGGGAAGCGTTAAACCACACACTCGTTGCGCAATTTGCATTGTGTGATGACTGGTTGTTATTGTATTCGTTTGCCACGCTATATTACATGGGTTACCGCGGTTCCCTATCCGACATGACGCGTTTATTGGGTCTTTGTGGAAACGAGTTCAAGGCGCCAGAGTGGCTTTGAGGCACAAAATGGAAAGGAAGAGTGGTCCCCCTGTTTGAATGAATTGGTTGGCGTGAAGCGTCTGCCTTTTTAAATCCCACGTGCTGAAAGGGGGGGGGGCAGCACTTTTACATGTGACACTGCACTGTATTTTTATAGGTTGATTCCTACTTCCTTTGCTAAGCAGGCAATAAAGAAAAAGAAACAGCGTGGCTCTGTCGTAGAATACTCGACTGACACGCAGTGGGCCTGGGTTAAAATCCCATTAGATGCACGGTATTGTTTTCTCCTTTAATTTTTTTCATGTCTATTGGTTACGCCACCGAGGGTGACGGCGGCGGTTACGCCACTCAACGCAGAACGGGCGCATGAGAGCTTTGCTCTAAAACGTCATAGACGACGCAAGAAATACGTAGTCCACTTGTCCTACAGGTAAAAACGCGCTCTCATTGTTCTCTTCCGATGCGCGCACTGAAGTCTAAATATCTATCATGAAAAATCTGGATGTTCTAGTTCTGTTATTGTACGTGCTGGCGCCGGTTTTTTACAGCCTCTGCGGTGAGTATCTTTTCCATTAAATTAACTCGCTGGTTACCAATTTACATTCGATAAAACGATGCAATATACAACTATCGTGTATTTGCGGAAACGTGCGAAATCGGCGGCAGCAAGTTTGTTAGGAGTGGGGATTTACATGCAGATAATAGGAGCGAGTTTTGTGCTACAAATATTAGAACTATGAAACGGGACAATTAATCCGTTTTACTGATTCAATGTTAAAATTGAAGTTATAAATAATGGTCCAAATTCTTGCAAGCTTTCACAGTGGTGGCTGAATGACTGAGTTTTCGTGTACGGCTTAAATGAAAATACGCGAAAATCTCTTATGCGAACAGCAATACACACTGCCTACAACATATAATGCACGAGTGTTGAGCATGAACATGACTTTATCGCGTAAGTCGGAACATTAGCCCCTTTCACAACGCCGCCTTGTTAAGCTTATTGATTTTTTTTATATGTGACAACAACCGACTGTTGTGCTAGAGCAACACGTGGAGTGCACTAATTATAGTACACACCAGTCTGCGCAGAGCGCGATGAAAGATCCGCAAACAAAAAGTGTTTATCGCTACTTGTACTCCAAATATTGAATCAATTGCGAAGCCATGCGTCTGTGAGTTACAGGCTTCGGTAGCGCCGGTGGTGGTGGCATAGTTCGCGAAAAACTCGTCCCGGGCGTGCGTACAGAAATGCGGGTACGCACAAAGGAGTACCTCGGAGATGCGCCGCCCACATGCGTATGTTTATCTGCCTTTTTCCATGATTTAATAGTGCCTTGATCGATGGCTTGTTGGCGATCAGCCGTTTTACAGCGAAAGCTGTTATGAGATCATTTCACCGGCCGTTTTTGGCGCCGTAGTTGTCCGCCGCCGCCGCCGGTGTCCGTAACCAGTATCGCTCGAAATAAGAAAAAAAAAAGAATTAAGAAAAAAATTCCAGGACGGAACGAGGTTCGAACCTGGGCCCTCTGCGTGGGAGCCCAGTATTCAACCTCTGAGCCATGCCGGTGCTTGAAACTACTTCGCAAAAAGGTCCTATATAGGATTCATGTCGGGAAGGAACCACATTAGCAAATGCAATATAGCGTGGTGGAAGAGTAAAATAAGCACCAAGCGTCGCACAACGCGAATTCTGTAACCAGGCGTCACACATTGCGAATTGCGCAACGAGTAGGTTGTTGAATGCTTCCAACCTATTACAAAGGGCCTTGCCATAATTCTTCATCGTCATCACACACAGCATCAATAAAGTGCGCATAATGTCTTACATGCGTTTAGCAGGTACCAACGCTCTCTGTAGAATGACAAAAAATGTCACAGTCGGTGTCCAGTCTGCAGCTGCACGGTCGTCTGCAGCTCGTCGGCAGCTCGTCAAAGGGGTGGTACAAGCCACCTGAGTAGTCTAGTAACACTGGTCTCCCCCTATGTTCGCCTCGTCCGTGTCAGTGGGGAACATTTGTGGAGACTTCTCCTCGCGAGCTGACGTCACTAGGCTTCGCCTTTATACCCCGAGGATTTGTCCCCGTCTGAATACCCCTTTTGGCTGCGCTGAAAATGCGATGCTATGAGGCAGATGCGGCGGTTCAACGCAGAGGAGGAGGTCTCCTGTAGTACGACCGGCACAAGACTGTCGTCTTTCGACGACATTTGCAGCGAAGCACGCAGATACGCGTCCAATTTTTTTCTTTAATGTCGCACTTTCACGCGGATTGTAGTTCAGGATGCGGGGTTATTTGCGCGGGTGCGTTATACACGAGAAAATACGGTATACCAGTAAATAACGCCTAAAAATCTTTATACGCAGCTCTACGTACTCCTAGGACGCCGGAAGTACTTAGTTTTCCTTGGTTCTAATGTCGGCCTTGTTTTCCGTGCGTCGTAATTTATCGGCCCGGCTTGTCGTACATCCACCGTCTCATGTCGCATTGTCACATAGTGCTCAATTCAGGCCTAAAACATTGCGAACCATGCTCGAAACTAGCGCGAAACAGACTAATGTCTAAACTAATGTAAACTACAGAAATAACCATGAAATAGCCGCAACAAGATACCATAAATCGCAGAAAATGCTTCTGAATCACAAGGCTGATTGCTGCGGCAAACAAGAGGGCGCCACCACCCCGGCATGCGCGCGATTGTCGAGACTATGGCCAGCGTGCGATTGCCGAGGGAATAGATCGACTGCCCGTATTCCCCATATGCCCAGGTTTCATGGTAGTGTAGCAGCATTAAAAGCAGGATTTTCAACTACTCCAAGAGCTACACAAGCAGTACATTAGCGCAGATTTCAGCGCGGGATTTAGAACTACACGTGGGTCTACACAAGAGGAAAGCAGGATTTAGCACGGGTGTTTAAGAAAACGCCAAGAACTACACAATAACCAGATCAGCGTTTCAATCGCGGATTTTTTTTTTTTTGCAATACCATACCGAGCGTGCTTTTTGGTATACTGTACGCTGCGGCGACGCAATACTTCTTTTCCACGTTAGACTTTATTGATTATCACCACCTTTGCGGAGAATATCAGGTCCTTCTGTTTGACGGCACCCATCTAAAAAATTGGCCGCGTATCTGCGTGCTTCGCAGCAAATGTCTTCTAAAGAGGACAGAAGAGGCGCTGCGTGAGATATGGACGCTATCTCGCAATACGTCGGGAAATATGCGTGCTGTGTTGCGGGCTGGTAGTCCCGGCGCAGCGGCAGGCGAAGACCGGCGGTGACCAACGCGACCGGCGGGGACGCCGGCCGCCCGAACACGTGGTTTGCCGTGATGCACCGAAGGAGAAGAAACGTCCGCACTCAACGAGTACTCTCTGCAAACTCTCTTATTTGCACGTCGCCTGGGTCAAACAGGAATGCCAGAGCAGCACCCCCTGTCAATCGTACAATGCAATACTGAACCGAAACCGAAACACAACATGAACTTGTGCAGAGGGCACGGAGGAAGACAACTTTCAGCGCACTCGCATTTTCAACGCAGCTTAAGAAACTAGGGTCTTTAAAATTGCGTATCTATGTATTTTCTATGAAAGAAACACACCACCTAATACTTACCTAATGATGTTGCGCCTCAGATATGCGTAATATTTGCTTTTTGATCGACAACGTTCACAAGTAACAGCCGGGCCAGTTCAAGATGGGTGGGCGGTAAGCAAGTGGTTATACTTTGGCCGGGTGGCTGAATCGAGTGACGTGCCGACAAACATAAAGACAAACAGACCATAATTTCTGCGTTTAAGTTCCCCAAGCAAGACTATCGTCTTTAAAAAATCAAGCAGAGAAGCCAATGGCGACCTCGCAGGATGGGCCGGCTGCTCAAACACGTGAAATCATAGGGGAACACGAGTGATGACAAGCGGTACTTTCTACTCGCTCCACGTGGAGCTTCCTAACCACACCGCTCGCTCTCGCAAATGCAAGCCAGAAATTCCCCTATCGTGAGGAAAAGCTACAATTTTTTCACAGAAAGTCAACTTCTTAGTGCGTTTCGCATTGCCCAACGTTCGATTTATCGAATGTTCCCGCTATTTTTGTTCGATGCAGCCGTTGATTCTCCTACGTATTGGCGTCAAAGTATTGCGGTGTTCTAAATAGTTCGATATGAAGGATAGTTCGATTTACCCGAGTTAGATGTTGTCGGGTTCGACTGTAGAAGGTCAGTCAGGCACACACCAAGCTGCGATAGCCCCCATTTTCCCGATAAGGGACATAGTCATAATTTTTATAGTTTCACTAATTTCGAAATTCTCCTCTCCTTGGAGAACAGCGAGTGGCATATATAATCCATTAGAGTAGACCGGTGTTACGAAAAAAAAAAAAGCCAGGGAAGCGGCTCAAAATATGGCCTTCAGCAGCTCCTGGTGCATGAACTACATGCCCACTGCTTGTTCAAATAAAAAACGAGAGCACAGAAGGTCGCAAAGAATCATTTAAGTTGTATATGCGAAAGAACCGCCGACGGTATTCCCAGAGACTTGGCAAATACGAGGACAATGGAACAATACTCGGCCTCCTTTTACACTTCAGCCAACCCCTCGACGGTGCCTGCATATTTGTCTGGAAAAATCGACCAGGTGTTCGTCGCACGTGCGTAGCCACAGTGGAAAGCCCGTAGAAAGCCTGAATAAGATGCAAATTTCTTGTTTTAGAAGAAGTGCCTCGAGAATGACGTCGAAATGAGGTTCTGAAGGAAAGTGAAGGACACATTCCTATCAACAACCTCCAGGAGTTATGAAAAAAAAACACACCTCTTGTCTTGAGCAGCACTTGCTAGATTAGATGAAAGAAGGTTGTCAAAGGTTAACTGAAGCACGCATTCAAAATACATCTGAATGTCTACACATAATTAAATGAACTGCTAAAGACTTGACATGATAAGCAGATATATATTACGTGAGGTTCTTAGGTGTAATTTTATTTTCAGTACATGGGAGTCACTTTCCGGAATGCATAATCATAACATTTTTTTGAAAAAAGATATTAGCCCTATGTTTATATAAGAGTGATTCGGCAAGCATCAATGAATAGCTCTTTTATCAATAATTATGTGAGCGAACATCCTCCTAGCAGAATTCTCACTTTATTCTTACGTACGAGTCGATGCAAGCAACTTCATGAGGCGTTGGTGAATCTGATTATTGCTGAATATTTCACATCACAATTGCATAGATTTGTATTCATAGTTTTATGTATACTTTTTAGGGCATGGGTACAACCTCACTCATGAAAATCAGAACAACCTGAAGCGAGTGAAAAAGGTAAGTTCTGAAATTGTTATTCTATTGTACAAGGCATATGGCAAAGCACTCGTTGTCACGAAGATGCCGATTTTACCTCCACGTCAAAGGTTTCCTGAAGATAAACTTTACTGTAACTAAATCACGCCGCTGCTGCCTTTCAATCAACTGTCGCAAATGCAATTGTGTAATCACTCACGTATTTTGGCTGGCCAATTCGTACTGGCCAATGTGCAACGTAAAGAAAAGAAATATTTATTAGTCGGCAGCAAAAGCAGTGAATGGTATATTAATGAGTGGGAGAAATACACGTGAAACGTTAATACAGTGCTGTCGCACAAACACCCACCTTGCTATCCTTCCCTCTACAATGTACGGTCCTTCTGGAGGATTAGGAATACGCTGTTGATCAAGCGTTGTACCGCTATAACCTCGAAAGAAAGGACTTAACCTATTCAAGAAGGCAATAGCATTAAAGGAAGGCACTATTTTCTGAAATAGTACATTGCCACACGGGACCAGAAGCACTTTAGCCTGCAGCACCGTTTCTTTGTCGTTCCCTCCTAGGTTTGTTGTGTCACAGCTTATAATTACATTTAATTTCAATTCAGTTTGATTTTATTTCAATTATAAGAGTAGGACTGGGGAGAAAAGTGGCGATTGAGAATCGAGGAGAGCCCGAGCCTTCGTGACACATAAAAACCCACGAGGACGTAAGCGTGTGTTCACGGAACAAAAATCAAGATCCCATCGTTCGCGACACTATGCATCCGCACCAAGGTATAGATGTTTGCAGTCTTCGACATTTGTACGTTACTGATGAACAGATACAAAAGGGCCTGGTTATATCTACAAACATCGACACGTATTATCCAGCCCTGCAAGAATATGTACTGTAACTGCCAAATTTTATACCCTAAGCCCGTCAAGGTCGGACGTACAAGTTTTACAATTCCTATTTATCTGCCCGGTAAAAATTTCAATCGACTGGGCACACGTTTAAAAATTATGTTTTGTTCTAATTGCAAGGAAACGCGTTTTTACGGCCGCGGCTTCATGGGCAAAACTTTTTGGACGACCTCGATAACTGAATAAAACTTCAATAGGTTTTTTCGTAAGCTGCACATCATTTGGAGCGACCGAAAGTGGGAGTGAGTTGAACGGAAACAAAATATTCGCCTGCATCATTCACGGCTTATTACTTGAGATGGCGTGTTATAAAGCTGGCTGCCGCGCAAGCAAACCAACGATGAGCGCCTGGTTTTTCTCCTCTTTCTTGTCACACGAGTTATCGTCATATCAACCAGACATTGTTCTCCTCACCCACGCCACCCCTCTGCATCTTTCGGGGAGAAATAGGCCTGACTGGCTGCCCAGGCGGCGCTGCGAAAACGGTGCTAAAAAGCGCCCCCTACGACAAGTTCTTCGGTTTCGAGTAGTCAGACAGGCGGCCGCATGCAGCACTAAGCTCAGATGCGCAATGGAGCCGTCGCTGTCGGTTGTGCTGCGCTTTGGATCACGGCCAGTTTCTGGCGTGGCTGAGTTCTTCAGGCCAAGCAATCTGCGTAAACGCAAGAAGCTCGTCAACGTCAAGTATGTTTACGACGTGCAGGAGATTGAAGGAACCATTTCGGCGCGCTGCAACTCGCAAGTGCAGCGAATCTCATACGAAGTTTTACGAGGCATGCTCGCGCGATTAACGACAGCGCATAAACGAAAAGATTGCTGTAAGAAAGCCGACATGATTTGCATTACACGACGAAACGGAATCAAGAAAGGTGCAGTGACGAAGGCTAGCCGTCGGCGGCCCGAATGAGCGCATTCGCGTCGTGTGCCGTTTTCTGCCGCATCAGTCGCAAACACACTTTTTCCCCCATGCACGGTCGTAGTTTTCAACATTTGCTTATAGGGAATTCGTCAAATTCTGTCAGCGTGCGGGTGGCGGTCGAGAAGCGACGGCGCGCAATGTTTACAGCCGGCCGCTTCAGCGGCCGACTGTAAGCTGCCGGAAAAATCGTAGGCACATACGCAGGGTGACTCATGGCATCGTTTTCTCCGTTTCGCACGAAATGCCGGCTGCATATCCTCGTGATCGCCGTCGGCAGGCACGGCGTGCCGTCTGGACTGCACACAGGGAATATTACATATATAAACGCGTGCACGCGCGTACGAAAAGTAATCAGCACGTTACGTTGCAAACCACGTTTTGCTCGTGTACTCACTTCACGCGTCAAACGGCACGTATCCAGCGGTTCCGCCGCTCCCACTTCGTACGGCTTTCAGGGGAACCAGTAAAACCGCACATTAGGATCCTTACCCCATGTTCGAGGCAATTAACCACGCAACAATAACGGCGGCGACCGCGTTTCGGGACCGCGCGCTGCTCTGAGCCGTCGCCCAGACCACCTGCTTTCGGCACGGTTTGTTGAAGCAGGGATCGCTCGTCAAACATGTCAGACTCTGCAGGCATAGCGGACAAGTTCCTGCGTACGTTTTAACCACTTTTTGAGCCTGAAAACTAGGCGCAAAATTAAGTAAAACGCTTAAAACAACTGAGAACTGCGTAACTCGCCGGTCGGCGTCCATTTTTGACTACCCAAGCAACTTCGGCGCACGCCACCAGGCTCCGCCACAGTACTCAAAACTCCAGCGCGTCAGCCCTATCGCGAGCCCGCAGCGAGCCGGCGGGCGCGCGCGCCTCGACATGTCCACTCTTGTCTCGTGACTCTCGCGGCGGCAATGTGGACGCGAGCCGCTGCTTGGTGCGCGGAGGTAGAGTGACCTAGAATAGGGGGAGTGTCCAAAGCGCCGCGCGAATACATGGGAGGAGCGAGGGCCTTTTGCGGTGAACTTCCGCGCCGCGGCGCTGCCGTGCCGGACCCGTGGGCTTTCTCCGCGGCGGAAGCCGCGTCAAAGCGGCGAGCGTCTGCTACGCCCCTGATATTTTGGCGGCTATTAGCTAAAATTGCGGAAATTTGGGCAATATTTAATACTGCGTCACTGCAATATAATGCTGCAGCGACTCATCACACAGAGAACGCGTTTGTTAGTTTGTGTGTTGTGAAACGGGGATTTTGTATATATCCTTTCAGCTGGTTTGTCACCGCATTGGTCCACACTTCCGCGGCTGTTTGAGGAACGCATCCTGCGCTCACTTCATCGTGAGAAAAGGCGCTTAATTTACTTTCGTGTGGAATGATGAACGTAAACTTCCTGCAGGAGAGAATAAACTGGAGATAACCAGGAGAACGTAGCACATATGCACGTAGTAACTAGCTCATGCACCCTTCATATCCTATCTTTTGTTTCGTGCATTCGATTTGTTTTACAAGGCTGCCTCCGGCGCTTTCCTGTTTCAAGCCATTTCATGCGAAGCCGAATGTGTCAGTCGGCGTGGCCGCGGTACCAAAAGTAAAAAATTACTTGCGTAACTCACGTCTCGTTCACTTGGTATACACGAAAATTGGCACGGAGGGGCACGAATGTACGTATGCCCAACACGACCGATAGGTCATGGCATTATTCGGACGTCTACAGCATCACTAAATTGACATGCTTGCCATTTGCGTAACGACTAACAATAACGATACGGTGTGTGGCGCGCAAACCCGCTTTCTGTAGCCAGAAATAATTCTGACGGTATGTGGTCTGACGATTTGTTTCCGTAAGGTTATAAACAACGTGGTGGTCACCAATATCGATGTCAACATGTTAGACTTACCCATACATTTTGAAGAACTGACCACACAGGTAAAATGGATGCGAAAAAAATTACATGGAAAACAAACATGGTCCCTTATGCATTCGCCTGAGATGACTCGAAAACGAAAGCCATCTTTTTCGTCAGTCGATGCATTGATCCTCCCTCGCCCCTCTCCGAAAGCTTTCTTCTGTACATAACGTGCTTTCGGACTGCCGACAGGATCGAAGGCATTGCAAGCTTTCTGCACCTCACCTGCTTTTACATTGCCTCCGTGATCGGCCCCTGATCACGGAGGCAATGCAAAGCGACCATGTCATGTGATGGCGTCATCATATGACGTCACGTTGAATGACGTCATAGTGACGTCACAATTCTGTCGACGTCATCGCGTGATGATTTTGTGCATCACTCGTGTTGGCTACGCGGAACGCCGACGGTCCATTTTCGTGTTTGATGATGCATCTAAGGCTTTAGCCTTAAAAAAAAGACAAACCAAAGAAAATGAAACGATAACAGTGCAACATCGTGTACGCCTCACTTCATGTTACGAGCGATCGCCCGAAAACAAACGTGATTCTCAGTTCAGAGCAGCTGATTGCACGCGTCTGCGGGACAAAGGAGGCTTGCTTTACCCGTCTAGTTATCTCTTCATATTTATTCAAGAGATGAGCAGACTCGCTATTTAAGTACTCTGGAGCTTCAGCACGAAATTGTGGTGATATATATATTCGCATGTTGCATTTTTCAGGCTATAGGTACATAATGGATCTCTGCATTTGAACAATTTTCTGAAGTGCTTAAAATATTACACTTCTATTTGTCAATTTCTTACCGTATTTTCGTTCAGGCAGCTTGTACAACAAGAATGGGAGCATTTATAACATTGTTTCATGACATATTTGTAAAGGATTTTCTATATTGCAACTTTTATGCAAAAACTTGGTGGAATAAGGTTAGTTTGCCTGGCATTGCTTTTCTTTCAAATGTTTGCGCACGGTGAGCCTTGTTGTACGCTACCTCAGAAGCAAAAATAAGCCAACAGCATTGCGGTCGTATGGCCGTATCTACTATTTTTTTTTTCTTTTTTTCGTTTCCCTTGCGTCTTCCCGGTGTGCTCCGTCCATAATGAAGAGCTAGTGGAGGCTAATGAATTGTCGAATAAAGCGGTGTGCATATGGCTAACAAACCAGTGGCGACCATAAGTAAAAAGCTCGTAGGTTGAAGCGGTCACTGCGCGCAAGTATTTCAGCTGACTGCGCGTGCAATTTACTCTTTTTTTTATTACTCTTAATTCGTACATGCGTGATGCTATTACTCGTGCGAATAAGGTTTTTGTTTTCGTTCTTTGCTTGTGCGTGTCCGTTTTGCGCGTTTTTACACACGCACCAACGTTCTCAAACTTTGTGACCGGAACTAGGCCACGCTGATGCCGCTTGACACATGATTTTTCGCATTCTGTTGTTGCCCCAGCACTAACACAACGCTTAAAAATGGATAAGCTCCATTCCGCACCGCATCATAAAAGTTAAGTAGACTTCAAGTGCCCTGTGTGGAAATGCGGCGCAAAAAACTACAGCGCGTAGCAGACGCCCCTCGCTTTCCGCGCGCTTCCCGAGCGCCGAAAGCCCACGGGTCCGGCGCAGCAGCGGCGCGGCGCGGGAGTTCACGGCAAAAGGGCCCACGCGGGAGCCGGCGCTTTGGACACTCCGGAGGTGCCGATGGGCGGGACGCCCCGGCGGCATGCGAGGCGTCCCAGGATCACAGTGGCGCGTTTGGAATTTCATTCTTCTGATAATTTGTCTTTGTAACTTTATATATATATATATATATATATATATATATGTCCGGCATGACGGCAACGGCAAAAAAAACCAGCCGAGAGTGTCAATGGAATAGCTATCGCAATCATGTACGACTCCGTTGAGCGAACTCTTAAGACCAGTGGACGTTATCAAGTTCAGCTGCCTGGACGCAGCGATTGTCCCGAGGTTAAAGGCAACCGGGCTGCAGCTTTCAAGTGGTTGGAGTCTCTACAGAGAAAGCTGCGTCGAGAACCACAGCTTCAGAAGAAAATGACTATTTGATAAGCAGCTACTGTAAGGACGACTTCGCTGAAACGGACACAACGGATAGTACGGGTCAGTAATCAAAATTTCATTATTTACAGAGCACTTAATCAGTAGAAGTTAAACCAAAAATCAACAGCCTGCCCCCAAGGAAACAAGACAAGGAAGATTCCACGAAGACAAGACAAGAGCTACCACTTTCAAGATTCAGTACCGAAGATTAAACTCTGACACATGTTAGCAGCAAGAAATCAATGTAACATGAACAGTAGTTTTTTTTTTTTTTTTTTGTCCGCTGCTTGGGTTGGGGTCCCGTTCTCCTTCCCCTCCAAAATTTAACTTGCTCTGCCCTGTTCATTTTTCTTTTCTCATTGGCATTGCCTGCTATATTATTATGGTGCAGGCCGAGGTTTATTTTTATATTATTTAATTTTTTTTTCTATTTTTTTTCTCCATTTTTCATACCTCACAATAAAGAAAAGTACGAGCGAACATATGACGTGCAATGGGGCACACCTAGATGTAGTGAGATCCCACGGAACTACGAAGATAGTACGGGTGTTATTCCGCGTCTCTTCCGTAGCATAGCACCTGAAGCAACGAGCAAACAGTCAACGAGCAAAGCATCCCAATTGGCGACTCCGATGCAACGACCAAAGCATCCGAGTCGCCACGCGAAATACCTTAATGAAGGAGGAAACACAGTGAACAAGTGCTAAGCAATCTCGGTAACCGGTGGCTGCGAGAGCACTTAAAGGAGCTTTGCTCCATTCACGTCGATAAGACTAGAAGAAAACAATCGTCGAGGATTAGAGTTATCGAAATAAAGGAACTAAACTCGAGAAGATAATTGCGGAAGATGAAAGAGTCACAGAAGTGTTTAACGGCAGTGACGGAAAAGTTTGTGGGTGCACCGTGCGCGCTTCTCCGGGCACGACGTTGCGAAGACCGTTAAAGATGTTGTACCACCTGGAATATGCTGGGCAAGATTCAATACCTTATAAACAATCAGCTTGAACGAAGCGACCCCGCCCAAATTGCCCTACCGAGAGCTGTGAAATATTCTTTCGGAAGAGTAGCGAAGACAAAGAATTGACAAGCGGGCGTGGACCCGAGTGCGCGGAAGCATTCCATTTTTGGTTTTTTTTTGCCCAGCGTCCAGTCAAAGAAACGTTCTCTACTTCGGCTTTGCTTCCTGGTTTTCGACAATACTTCATGTAGAACACGTGACTGGCGTAAGTAAAACGGTGGTGGTCAAGCGAGAGAAACCCTTGCCAGACATTTGTACACCCGTCACGAATGGCACAGACTCTATTATGCAAGCTTCCTAATGTATGCGTCATAGAAAACTTGCTACGGGCCACGCAATGACCCTCTTGTGGGCATTTTAATGCTTCTTTTCTATCTACTACAAGCACGAACGCAGTGAACTGCGCTGTACGCGGCATGGCTTGCATCGTACAGATTGACATATAAGGCCAAACAAATGATAGAGCTATACGTATCGGTTCTGGACCCACTGAGATAAAGCGTTACAGTACGTTAGAGGGCTCGGATAAAGAACTGTATCGGTTGACCCTTCAACTTAGAGATGATGAGGCGAACTACCAAACGTGTCCGGCAAGTTAATGGTTCGCCTGGCCGTACATCTCACCCTAATGACCCCAAAAATCACGGTGTGTACTGCCGACGATTGATTCCCAAAGCTGGGCACCAATGCAGACATTTCCCCGTAAAAGCAGGGTGACTTGCAGTGAGACTATGGGTGGAAGACGAGGATGAGGATGTTGTGGGTTCCTAGCAAACCTAGCCTTGCGAGATATTTAGATGTGCCCGCCCTGTTTCCCCCCTTTCGAATTATGCTGAAATCATCATATTTAAGAGCGCGGGCACAGCAACAAGAAGGTGCGCGCCGGGCGAGGCAACAATTAAGATGTATACGGCCCGTGAGCTGTCTCGCGCATAACGACGCAATACCGGGACCCCAACCGACCACACAACTCCCCAATATGAGTGTATGGGGGCTTTCAAAGCTATGCAGAGTTAACCACCAGCTGTATTGCAACTACCACCAGCTGAATTCTTGAGTTTTGCCCTAGGCTAGAAGTTTTAGTCCTCAATAAACCACGCACCTCGCCGTCAAATACCGATACAGCTACTTCCGTTCCGCTGTATCAAAATCATTGAATACGTATGCTTTGAACCATACCAGCCTTGAAAAAGTCCCACTTCTTATTTTAGCGCAGTTTAAAGTTATTGTCACTAATTCAAAACACACGTTTACATGTCACTTGCTTTCTTTTCACGGATATTTCTTTTTCTTTGCAGTTACTGGCGCAGAACTATTACCTCGCGGTAAGCCGTGGGTTGTATTCGCTGTCGGATTATCCCATATGTGTGCGATCGCGATTTGAATCGTACGCATTGGATGGATTCATACACAAGTTACGTTATTATGAACAAGGTTCAAATGTAAGCACGATTTTACACAACGCCACAGTTGTGGCCTTGGGTTCACAATGCTCGGATGCTTACCCGAAGGACGCGGGTTCGATCGCAACCACGCTGGTCGGATTTCGATGGAGGCGAAATGCTAGAGGTACAGAGGGGAGCACTGCTGGTGTGAATGGGCGAGCGCGTTGCTGACGGCGCTACCACAACCGCGTAACTTTCATTGCCGGAAGGAAGGAAGGCAGGAATAGGAGAGAAACGAAAGGCAGGGGTGTTAACTAGTCTAGAAAGACCGGTATGCTACCCTACGCGGGGGGAAGGGATGGGGGAGATGTAAAGATAAAGGGAGAGAGCGAAGGAGAGCACGCACACACAAAAAGTCACACACTTCATTGCCAAAAGTTTGGCACATTCGTAATGTGCGCTGTGCGAAAGTCTTACCAGCGTCATTGGAGTCGCTCTTTCTACGTCTGCCAGATGCATTTTTGTCCTCTGAGCTGATACTACTCCCTAAGATATTCTACCTAGATTAACAATTGGTATATAGTCTAGTAAAAATGTTAATTCTTAAATTTCAACAATTTATTGCACAAATCTCCAAAGTCCCAGCTACCGTGGAAGAAACGCTCAATATGTACGCAAAATATTAGTACTAGTGTTCCATCATGTCGCCGTTAACAGTATTTATGGCAGCTGTCCTGGACGGCAACGAGCCTTACATTGTCCGCACATATTTCCTGCTCACCTTTAGAATTTGCCATTATTCACTGGCAAAGGCACACGGCTGTTCGGTAGTGGCAGAATAAAGAGCCTTCCTAGGCAAACAAGCATTTAGGTGGCCCCACACTAATACCATCGAGGTCCGCCCCTTTCGGTCACCGTTCTAGTAAGGCTATGTGCTGCTCTACGTGGAAGTCCTTCACAACACTGGCCGTGTAGGTTGACTATCGGTCCTTCTGGAAAAGATAATCACCTTCTGGGAATAAACATCTCGCAAAGAACAAGTTCACAACCTTTCGCAGTATTCTGCTGATGCTAGGTGCCCAGATATGCGTTGCAGTGGTGCTAATTTTTGTTGCGAAAGCGCATCGCAACAGACATGCTGCTGCCAGACATGCGTTTACATTGTCCGGGTCGTTCGTACATGGAGTTTAAGTTAGGAATCTCACTCTATCAGTATGGAATTGCACAGCGCGGAATATAGGACGAAACACTCGAAGAATTGGAAATCAGTTCTGCGGAATCCCGCAAGGTGGCGGAAGGGTTAAGAAAGAGAAAGTTGAAAACCACCTGTCCGTAGCGCAAAGCCACAAGGAAATCTGTACGGATTTCTGCTATAAACGGGCGGTTTTCTATTTTCTCTTTCTTAACTCTTCCGCCACCTTGCGGGATTCCGCAGAACTGATTTTCAATATGTGTCCGTTGCTTCAGTTGTCGATGAATTCGCTGTCACGCTACCATTTGCTAGCTTCCTGGTTAGCTCAATTGGTAGAGCGACCGCCCCGGAAAGGGGTTGGTCCCGGGTTCGAACGCCGGCCCAGGACGAATTTTTCGGCAACTAAGAGGCTTTATTTCTGAGAAATCCGTATAGATTTCCTTGTGGCTTCGTGTTGCCAACGGGTGGTTGTCTATTTTCTATTTCTTAACACTTGAAGAAGCACACATGGACAGCGCTGACTCTCAATTTAGGTTTATTGCATTCGACACACGCGGAAAGAAAAATAATGTTGAGCAAAAGAACGGAACACAAGAAGAACCTCAATCTCTTTACCATATATTTGTGTCTTTCAGGAATTCAACTTCTTTATCACTTAAGGTGATAAAGAAGTTATTTATCACTTTATCACTTAAGAGCAATTCCTGAAAGTAACGCGCAGACAAAAAAACAGATTGACGTTCTTCTTGTTTTTCCTTTCTTTTGCTCATCATTACTTTTTCTTTGCACTTGTGTCAGTTTCAGTTTCAGTTTATTTACTTTCATAAAATACATACATGCTTACATAAGTATACAGAAGGAGGTCCCAGAGCATATGGCTGAAGGGGGACCTCCTGTCAGAAACATGTGAGAGAGATGTACAAGTAAAATGCAGCTATGTCAACAACGTGGAAAAAGTTATACAATAAAATGTATTACAAACTACAAATATCTAAAATTAAACAACTAAAAGTACAACAAGAACACTGCTTAAAACATTTTACAAAAAAATCCGAAAAACATTGACCAAATGAATAATGGGATTATCAAAGGAAGAAAAAGAAAAGATGAATAGTTGTAGCAGTAGGAAAAGTACACAAATGAGAATTGAATATAACATACATTTCATAATTCTAATGTATAAGAAGAAATGAGAATAATGTTTTTTTTAAAGAGCTAGCGATGAAGACTGCTTAATGTTAGGCGGAAGGTGGAGTGTTTTCCATAATTAGTATGGACTAATGGCAGTAATAAATTATTGTTAGCTGCGAATCTTGTTCGGTTGGTGTTAACTATAATAGCTTCGGGAAATATGTTCACAGGAAGAGGGTTTAAATAACACTATAGATAAATTGTATTTAACAAGGCTATGCAGTGAAAGGATTCTGTGATTAAGGAGCATGTCAGAAACACAGCAGCTGAATGAGCTGAACGTTATTATACGTAGATGAGAGCCGGCGATGTCCGTGTGTGCTTGTTCAAGTGTTTCGTCCTGTATTCCGCGCTGTGCAATTCCATAAATTATGAATCAAGGCCAACTGGCCCGACATTCCGTTTCGTTGTTCACTCTATCAACGCAGAAAGTGTACCTTACCGTGTGTATGACAGCGCTCACACACACAATATTCGGTCTTGTTGCGTCGGAAAGGAAGACATGTTTGAAAAAATTACACGACCCCAGCCTTTGCCTGTACAGGCCTCGTGCTACTCAGCAAAGCGTGCTCATGCGTCCCGGTGGAGAGCCGTGAGCAGCGGCTTTTGTGATGTGACACAAATGCCACGCAGACGGCGCTACGCAGCCGACGTCGCAGTAGTGTCCGATAAGTCCACGTGTACCTTCTCACGAACTGCTTCTGCAGGCAAGACAGAGTTGTCGACGACAAATGCAATTATGGGACCATATTCCTCATTTGTTCTAACTCTGGGACGAGGTTTACGGGAATTATCGCGAATACGACCGCTATGGTTGTATGCTTTAAATATTCTTTTCACACTCTCGACCGGTCTATTAACTAAAGAACCCATACATTGCTGAGAATGACCTACTTCGCTGAGAACAACGGACACGTCAATAATAGAGCGTCTTTCATACGAAGAAACATTAGTCATTATAGCATTTAGTGACCGGCGGAACATTTGTGAAAGAAGCTTTGATTTTATATGCGATATTAGAAGCGGAATTGCTCTGAAGATAATACACACACTAACCCATAGCTATGGGCGTTTTTTTTTTCCTTTATCCTGTTCTCTTCAAAACACGCATTTTCAAAGAATAAGCGAAATAAGGATTAGGAAGTATCAACACTAACGAGGCAAAATCCCGTCTAGCAGATCACGATCTCCAGTGATGTCATGCGCGCATTAGAAGAGCCAAGTCTTATGCATACAGCGCATGCAGCGTGCTTCCAGCTATTACCGTTAAATGGTGCTGATAGTACTGCCAGCCAGGCGCTCGCATGTTCATCCTAACAGTGCTCACCTCTGCACATGTGCAAACATCTCTACTGGAGCGGTGCTCCCCTTTGTACGTGCGCGCACCGCTGTCAGTTCTGAACGCAAGGTTGTTGAAATTATCTGGAGCCCTCTCATAGAATTTGCCGCCTTGGTGCGTCCAACCGTATAAACGAACCTGCAATCTTATATACGAGAGCAATTCTTAATCTAGCTAAGCAAGCACTGCGATCAGGCTAGTTGGCAATTATCCATAGCTTCTAAAAACAGACAAAACATGTACTAGAACGCAAGACAAGGGCAGGACAAGCTGTCATTGTGAAGATAACATGTGCAATAATACGAAGAGATTGTTCGTTTGAAGGGAAAATGGTGAACACTAGGCCAGAAATAAGTTACGAAAAAAAGTGGTTTCAGAAAAAATTCCTGAACGTTAGTGCCGTACAATTTTAGCCTTGTATGAGCGGAAATTCTAGGCAGGTAGTATGTTAGTAAAGCACTTGTTGTACTGACAAAGAAAGCCCCTTCTTAAACGCCATACTGAAACGTTTCGTATGCTGTTGCAATAGCTGCGTGCTCCTTGCAGAATCAATTTATTGTCACGCGAGGTTCTTTTTTGTATTTTTATGTGACCGGTCTGTTACACCTATCATGCCTTGCGCAAACCACGCCCAAATGTCTGGGAACCTACCAGAATATTTTAGAATGTTCTGATAAGCTTGAGCTCGCAACGCTAATAGTAGAGTTTATTCTGGAACAAACCCAGCCACTGACGATAACGCAGTAACCTTCGATACCACAGCTTTAAAATGCCGATGCGCTTCACCGCTTATCAGATTACCATTCCAAACTACTTCGTTGTCCTTGATGGGTCTGAAGCCTGTAGTAGATAATGTTACATTGTCAGAACAGTTTTCTGAGGTATATTTGATTGTTGCACTGCCGAAAGCCAATCCATTGCCGTTTAGCCCTCCATATTTCCTATAACCTGTCGACATGAGACGATGTGAAAATTCCTTTGTTCTCGGTGTCTTAGTTCATGTTCAAATTTTGAATGATACATACTCACCGACTGTCCTTAGCTTCCTTACTGAAGTGGATGAGTGTGAAAAGATTTTAATGCAATTATTCTATTTTGACAATACCTGTTGGTCGAGAATATCACTGAAACAGTTTGCCTTTATTATCAATGCGTCATGTAACAGCCCAATTATAATGAGCTTTATTACATTCAAAAAACATCTGTGACCAAAAGCAATGTTTTATGCTAAGAATTTATTTCCAGGGATCAATATCACCTGGAAAGCGACATTCCTTGTAAGTATTCCACAGTTTCTATTACATGTTTGCGACATGCTTATTTTGTGTTTCTTAGCAAATATGATGACGCACACATGCTCAGTAAACGGTGCGTAATGTGTTCTTTTTCATAATACTTTTATAATATCAATATACATTGAATGAAATTTCCCAGATTTAGATTGAAGATTTTGTATTAGCCAAGCCGCAACAACATTACAAAGCAATGGCATTTTTGTCTGCTCAAGATCTACTTACCCTAGTTGATTAAGGGTAATAGTTGAATGTAAAAATCTCAGCCTCAGCCGGAGACAGAGATATTATGTAGGAAAAAGGCTACTGCTGATCCGTAAGCGCCCATGCCTTACAGTTAGGTAGATTGAGCTAGGAGATGATGAGCTCGTATTTAAGGGCGACCACCTTAACCCGCCTGACTGGGCTGAGCACCGCTGCCTGCCTAGACCCCTGAAGTGGGCATGTGATCATATCCTCATGTGTTGGATCCGACCCATGTTGCGAAATTATGTGGTGGAGTGCGGCTTGGTCTAAAAACAGCCTGAAATTGAGGCAATGAAGCCGTTGACGGATGTCGGCTAGTGCTGCGTGTTTTAGAAATAGTTCTATCCATTTTTTAAAGATGATAGTCGTTCTTGGGATACTTAAACGGAGAAATTTTGGTCTGTCTTTCTGTTTGTCGGCACGTCACTCGATTCAGCCACCCGGCCAAAGTTGAACCACTTGCTTACCGCCAACCCAGCTTGAACTGGTACGGCTGTTCATACTTGTGAACGTTGTCGATCAAAAAGTAAATATTACGCATATCTGAGGTGCAACATCACTAGGTAAGTATCAGGTGGTGTGTTCCTTTAATAGAAAATGCGTACATACGTAATTTTAAAGACCCTACTTTCTTAAGCTGCGCTGAAAATGCGACTGCGCTGAAACTTGCCTTCCTCCGTGCCCTCTGCACGAGCTCATTGTTGTGTTTCGGTTTCGATTCTGTACTGCACTGTACCAGTGCCATGGGGCACCGCTCTGGCATACCTGTTTTACCCAGGCGACGTGTAAATAAAAGAGTGTGTGGAGAGTACTCGTTGAATGCGGACGTTTCTTCTGCTTCAGCGCTTCGCGCCTGTTCGGGCTGGCTGGCGTCCCCGCCGGTCGCGTTCGGCACCGCCGGTCTTCGCCTGCTGCTGCGCCGGGACTACCAGCCCGCAACACAGCACTCATGTTTCCCGACGTATTGCCGCATGGCGTCCATATCTGACGCAGCGCCTCTTCTATCGTCTTTAGACGACATTTGCAGCGAAGCACGCAGATACGCGGCCAATTTTTTCTCAGATGATATCGTGCTTTTCGGAGAGCCCCTTCCGGCTTGTGGGGTATTTTGGTCACCCCAGTCTGCAGCCCTTTGTTCGATCGTCATATGTACTATAGTTTGGTCGTTCATCCTCGATTGTATGTGTGCGCCTTCGTGTCGTGGATAATACACAAGTGAGCTGGAACAAATAGCATTTCATTGTCTGTTACGCGCGAACTTCAAGTATGGTCTCGAATGGTAATTGCTGTGACAGATAGGATGCCCTTCACGCAGTTCCTTTGGTCGTTTGCAAGTTGGGAAGAGTAATGCTGTTGTCAGAATTTCCGATCGGTGAACGCATAGCAGCTCGCTCCGATACTCCTGTGGATGGCGTTGCTATAAGTGCTATGGAAAAGAGGTGTTCGGATCCGTATGCCGTGACTGCCGCGCACGCTTTCCTGTGGCTTGGCGATTGAATCGCATCTACGTACGCTCCTTTCCTGCGTTGCTTAAGTTCACAGTATTCTATAATGCTCTTGCTACCGGCGTGCAATATCGGGCGCATATATTTTGGTATTGGTAGGATGGCAAGTAGCCTCTTGTAATTCAGAGGCAGTATCACAATGTTTGCAGGAACACCAAACAGTGTTTTAAGCATTGGCAAGAGCACGAGATCTCATGTAATGTCATAGGACGAAATGTTAAGGTACATAATTCATAAACGTCAAAAAGGAATAGCTCTTCAGCGGCAAACTGTACTGACGTCAACCGCATTTTTTCGCTGATAAAAGGATAAACCGGTGCGAAGAATGGTCAGTTGAAATAAATTACTCGAAAAAGGTTGTCCTTCTAAACTTCGTTGAATTTCGCCTTTGCTAATTTATCGATGCGAGTTGTGACTTCGACATATACGGAAATATAAAATGATGCCATGCACAAGCCTTCCGATTGATAATTAAAGTGAACAAATCATCGGGCGTAGTTGTATCATTGCCCTATGTCGAGAAACACACGTCCAAACTACGACGAAGTGTCCGAATGAGTAGAATGCGCTTTCTTGGAGTGAGAAAGCACATCAGCGCTTGTAAAGTGGATGTAGCGGTTCTTTCACAAGTTGACCACCTTATCAGCATGGGTTCTACCAAGTATGAGTGCTCCGGTGTTTTACGGCAAACACTGTTAGGAGATCACATCAGCCGATTTTCTTGGCATAGTTTTCTTCCGTCGCTGCGGTCACCACCGCCGGTGTCCGTGGCTGCTATCGCGCAGAATCAGAAGAAAAAAATATCCAGTATCGAGCGGCATTGTAACCCATACTCTATGCGGGGCAGTCGAAATTTCTGTCGCACAGGCTCGTCGGTGCGTGAAGCTCCTTCGCAGAAAGACCGTATACAAGCGTTATGTCGCGAGAGGAATTACGTTAGCAGATGTATTACAGAGTGGTAGAAGAGTAAAACAATCCGGAGATGTCACGCATTGTGGCAACTGATATCTTGCGATGCAATGAGCAAGTAGCAGTCAATGCCGCACTTTTCACTTGGAGCCAATCGGTACGAGGAGATCGACGCATTTATGTAAATTTCGTAGTTGGGCGCATATCTGTGGCTTGCCAGGCACGTCTACTACACTGGCGTCTAAAGGATAGCTCATGTTCAGATGTAAAGATGGCAGTCACGTTACAGAAGAAGTGCCAGTTTTATCGCAACACGCTACAGTGCACGCTACAGTGCGATGGCGAACATATCATAACTAGCGGTCGTCGGCGTATAGGAGCAAAGCTCGGCTACACCTTGAGTAGTCAATCTTTATTAGATTGTTCTAAAGCGGATGGCCAACAAATCAACACTACTGGCATTTCCCCATCATGGCGCTTGTCTAGGGCCCATTCATAACAAGAAAGCCCCGGCGCGGTTGCGCGGACAAATACTCGTCTACCATGCAAAGTGCCTGGGTTCGATTCTGGCTGGAGTCTCAAGATTTCTTCTTGGCATAAATCGGGAATTTTCGCTGATGAACAACGCCGTCAGCACCGGCATTTTCTGCGACATGAACTCTTTAACGCTGTCCCGTTATTTCCAAAGTAAATTTTCGATGCCCCTAGGTTCATATAGACTGTTAATCACCTGTGGCGCATACCCGTAAACCGCGGGCCCTGATAAGCGCGTATGTGCCACACATGACTTGTAGAATGGATTTCGTGGCGTACCCGACATGCAAGTCACGTTATTGGTGACACTACCTGCAGTGTACCGCGTTCGCCATACACTAATGCTTTCCTCTGCCAATTTTGATAACATACCAAGTGGAGAAGACGACCACCAGAGCGCCCAAACGTAAGTGGCTAGATAGGTAGACAGATAAGAACAGTCGAAGTGCCCTTGCTTCACTAGGAAGTGCTTCGTAGCTAGATAGAAACAGTCAAAGTACCTTTGGTTGGCTAGGAAATCCTTCCGATTTAATCACAAATTGGTGTCACACAAAGCGAATTGCGTAACGAGTGCGTGGTTTAAAGCTACCGACTCATTACAAAGGGCTGAGCCATAATTCCTTCTCGTCATCATCCACAGCATCAAACAAAGGGCGCATAATGCCTATATACCCGTGGTGGGTACCTCGCTTCTCCGCAGGATGACGAATCATGACATAGTTGCCACTGCCCTGCTGTGCGAAGTTACGATGATTCATGGCGGGGCACGTACCTTGCAACTGCGCGTGTAGTAGTCATCCCAAGAGTGTTTATAATCGGCTTTCGAAAGGCCGCTGCTCCAGGCATCGCTGTGAGTGTTTTAACAGCGAAGATGTTTAAGATTGAGTTGTTGCGAAGTCATTAGTCTCATGTTAGGGTTTTTGGCTCCCCAAGACGACATTCAGATAATTTCCCGAGTAAACATTACGCCGGCCCTACAGGTCGATGAGGTTGCGGCTGATTGGTACGGCACCCGAAGAGCCTGGCGATACCACTTGTATGTTGTATATCGGGGGTTGGTTTTTAGCTTACCAAACGCCTTATCCTGGCAAGAGTGGCGCTTACGTTATCCAAAATGGTAATTTGCTAATATTAAAAACTGTCTTTCTCTTGCGTGCCTTTAAACTCAAGTGCTATCTTGTCTGCAGAGGGTGTACACTTCTCTTAAGTGCGATGCACTTCTTAGCGATGTTGTGCACATTCGAGTCTATCTATCTATCTATCTATCTATCTATCTATCTATCTATCTATCTATCTATCTATCTATCTATCTATCTATCTATCTATCTATCTATCTATCTATCTATCTATCTATCTATCTATCTATGACTTTGCTTTCATGGGCGTTTCGTTAACTTCATAAATCCGAAAATTTGTATGCTTCAACAAGATTGCATCCCCAACTTAAATGTCAGATCATAAGATGAACGGCATGACATACATGCAACTGCCTTGTTGCTCTCGCAGCCGTTTTGCTGTCTTGATATGTACCAAATTGGTACGGTGTGACAAGGCTGTATGAAGGCATAAATGACAGCCACAACATGAAAATCATGATATACATGTAATGTACGACATGATTTGCATGCCTCGCTGTTAGTGCATGCGTGACCGTTTCGCTGACTTGATATATGCCTAAATTACTATAGCATGGTTTGGTAGTATGACGAGCATAAATGACAGGCCGTAACGTGAAAATCATTACACGCATGTCATCTACGGTATCATTTCTGTGCCATGCTCATGATGCCGTCGGGGCGTTTTGCTGGGCGCGCGTATGCCCAAAATGGTAAAGGGTAGCATGGCCCTATGAAGAAAATGAATGACAGGTCTTAGCGTGTTAATCATGACGTCCATGCCTTGTACGGCCTGAATTACATGCCACGCCCATGCTGCACTCGCAGTCGTTTCGCTAGCTTGGTATATGCCAAAGTTGGTATGGCATGACATGAGTGCGTGATGAACATAAATGGCAGGTCGTAAGATGAAAATCATAAAAAATCCGGCAGATCCCACGCACTGTCGGAATCGATGTAATGCGAAGCAGCCAGCAAAGAGCTGCATACATCGCCTTGTTTGCCTTTGAGCCAAATGAAATTCATGCAATGGCATCTAGTCCACCATATATCGCATGTTTGCCATGCACGCATGCATGCACAATCTAGATACACCATGCCAATGAAACGCATATTCTGGTATGTACAATGCATAGCCTGTCGTTTATGTTCATCACGCACTCGTGCATGCCATACCAATTTTGGTATACAGGGTGTCCCAGCTCTCACGAAGCACGATTTAAGAAAAGAGGAACGGCGTTACGCGAATCAAACCTACAGCATATTGTTCCTAGCACACTAGAGTAGCCACTGCTATTTTTTTCGTTAATGAGGTTTAATTAATTAGTCGTAATTATATTTCTAACTCGACAAGTACTCGCCTAATTGTCAAAATGTCAATGAGGCGTAAGTAGGCACGTTCAAATGGCATCTAACTGCGCTACTTTCAACAACGTGCTAATTGCGCTCTCATTTTTTCCGGCTGATAAAGAAAGCCCGATAAATATGAAAAATAACACGTGACTACGCTCCCACCCGCAAAGGAAACCAGCGCCCTCAAATAAACTTACTGCAAACAGCCGCTTTGCCTGTTGCCTGTTGCGAAAGACAGCGTTCCGCATTTTGGCAAGGGTAGAGGTCGGGCGCCAGCGATGTGCGTGCAATTTCGCTGGGATTCAATCCGTTCGATAGTACGCCGCAATCATCCATATCTCACGGCCGACTGTTCTCATTGATAACGCGGCAGGTGTTCTGATTACGGCCTGACCCTGTAAAACCAAGCGGTGCGTTTCTAGGCCGGGGAGTGGCAGATAGGGCGATGCGTTTTTTTTTAACACGAAAGTGTTTTATGCCGGGGTCCACCAACACTTCAGTGACGTATTTCCGTCACGGAAATGACATCGAAAAAATTTACACAATCAGATGGCAAAGAAAAAAAGTTGCGTAAACGGGCGTCGAACCCACGACCTCTCGGTCCGCAACAACAGATGCCGGGCACGCTATCCACTGCGCCATGGTCACAGACTCTAGAGGCTTGACAAACACGCCTTTTATATCTACCACTCTCCCGGTCAGCGGGGTGGTGTTGCCCTCAGGGAGCGGTAAAGTAAAGTAATTCGTCATTAGTGTGCCCTCCTCAATTAACTCCTGCAACGCGTTACACGTCCGTGCCATTCGGCGCGTTTTCAATTTGAAGTTCAATCGTCTTGGAGGCCATGGTTCAATTCTGTCAGTGCCTTAACATGCCGCGAGATGGCGATCTTAGCCCAAGCGTCGAAAAGAAGCGTCGTAGAGGGACTTTAAGCGTCGTAAAAGCGTTGGCCTAGCTCACAGCATCACGGTAATCCAAACCAAAAATAGCTCTGCGACGCGCACCTGCCTCACCTGGCTGTGACACCGCGTTCCGCGCTCACGCGCTCGCCCCGACAAAAATCGCGGCCGGGTGGCGGCACGACGCGCTTTGCGTTTCCCTATAGTCCGGCCGTGGTGTTCAATCACATTTTAACAAGCCGCGGGATGGCGACCAAGTTCTGCGTCCAATATGCGACGCTCTTCTGGCTATCACACCTCGTTCTCTGATTACGCTTTCACCGTTATATACCACAGCTACCATAAGGTTTTGTGTAATCATTTAACGTGGGCGTTAGTCGTCGGGATGGAGATGTACCACCAATCATCAAAGTGGGTGCATCCACGTTACACGCTGCTATAGCTGCCAGACATCAATATACAGTGTGAAAACTCTCTTTGTATCAATGTACAGTAAACATTCAGTTACTTCTATAAGGGCACGCTTTACTTTCGTGTTATTCCGATTCATATGACGGTGGGATCAACCATCTTTTTTCTTTCTGCATTTTTTTCTTGATACTGTCTGCCTCATAGGGAGCCTGTTTGAGGGCGCTGGTTCCCGACGCGCGCAACACTCTAGTCACGTGTCACTTTTCATATTTCGAGGGCTTCCTTGATCAAGCGTAAAAAATGAGCGCTCAATTAGCACGTTGTTGAAAGTAGCGCAGTTAGGTGCCATTTGAACATGCCTACATACGCCTCATTGACATTTTGACAATTAGGTGAGTACTTGTCAAGTTAGTAATATATTTATGACTAATTAATAAAACCTCATTAACGAAAAAAATAGCAGTGGCTACTCTAGTGTACTAGGATCAATATGCTGTAGGTTTGATTCGCGTAACGCCGTTCCTCTTTTTTTAAATCGTGCTGCGTGATAGCTGGGACACCCTGTATATCCAGTTAACAAAACGGCCGGAAGCGCGCCATGACAGTGGCATGTAAATCATACCGCACATGACATGCATAACATGATTCGCATGTTAAGGCCTCTCATTTATGCTCGTCATACAGTCGCATCGCGCAATACCAATTTTGATGTATATCAAACAAACGAAATGGCCGCGAGTGCGCCATGACTATATCATATAAATCATGATATACATGACATGCATATCATGGTTTTTCATGTTACCACCTGTCACTAATGTTCATCATACAGTCACATCGCGCAATACCAGTTTTGGTGTAAATCAAGCTAGCGAAACGGCCGCGAATGCACCATGGGCGTGGCATGTAAATCATGACATACATGGCATGCATGTCTTGGTTTTCATGTTACCACCTGTTATTCATGTTCTTCATACAGTCACATCGCGCAATACCAATTTTGGTGTATATCAATCTAGCGAAACGACTGCGAGTGCACCAAGAGCGTGGCGTGTAAATCATGTCGTACATGACATGCATGTCATGATTTTCATGTTACCACGTGTAAGTTATGTTCGTCATACAGAAATGTCTCGTCATACCAGTTTTCGTATATATTTCTTCATTTAAACGGCCGCGAGCGCCCCGAGACCATGTCATGTAAATCATACTGCACATGGCATGCGCGTCATGTTTTGCATGTTAGGACCTGTCATTATGTTCGCCATCAACTGTTGTCACGCCGTACCAATTTTGGTATATATGAAATTAACGGAACGGCCGAAGAGCCCAAAGACCGTGGAATGTAAATCACGCTGTTCATGGCATGCATATCATGATTTTCATGATATGACCTGTCATTTATGTTCGATAAGGTCATGTTATGACACACCAATTTTGGTATACATCCGAATAACAAAACGGCCAGGAGACCACAAAGTCGTAGGCGGCTAGATAGATAGATAGACAGATAGATGCGCTCAAAGTCGCAGAAGTTCGCTAAGAAATTCTTCGCATTTAATATGCATGTCATGTACCGCTCTGATTAAATGACACAGCCTTGGGGTGCCGGCTGCCGTTTCATACATTGCATAAATACCAAAACTGGTATGGCATAACATAAGCGCATGGCGACCATAAATGACAGGTCATGCATTGCGTATAACAGAGTGTGTGTTTGAAGAGCAGGATATGTCGGATTTAACATCGTGGTTTAGCGCTAAAGAAAGACAGACACATGTGAGAGACAGGACTGTCTTTCTTTAGCGCTAAACCACGATGTTAGGTACTCACCAACTCGCCCAACAACAAGTTCTTAATATGTCGGATTGCACATGCATGCACACGTGACAAACATGTGATAATAAACGGCATGCCGTTATATCAACGCCTTGATTTGCCTCAAAGACGAAGGCTGGGTATACGGCTCCCGGCTGACTGTTGTATTCAGTGCGGGCGATATGCCGCATTTTTCCTACATGGATACTTCAGCTATTCCATGAATTGGTTCACATGAGATTCTTCCTGCAATTTAGATTTTATTTCTCGAAGGTGTGGTGTTAAATCGGGTGTCGAGTTTTAGGACAGCATATCGTGTTTTAGTGTCAAAATAAATGGTATATTTATAGTAATATCACAGCACTCGTTGGGTTCCGTGCAATTGCTTGGAATACTGGTCTTCGTTTATTAGTCATCACAAATGGTGCACAATGACAATGCGCCGGGTAGGAAGAAAAAAACAAGAATGTCCTAGCACCAGTACACTAAACATTAAGACACAAATCTCGAAACTGTATGTAACAGAAACCAAGAACCACCTGAGAATGCTGACTATTACACTCGGGCAGCGCGTTCGAACGAGGCTATTTCACTACCACTGAAGGTAATATTTTTTTTTATTTTTATATAGAAGGGCATTTATTGAAGTCAAAGCAGAAGACGTACCGGTCTTTCATATCAGCGCATACTTGGGTAAGTATTGACTTCTCCGTTCATTTGCCATTTTTAAATGAAAACTCTTTATCCATGTCTTGCGACTGCTCCGGTAGTTTCTGCTGGAAAGTTTCATGTACCAGTACAGCTAAATTTTAAGGCAACGTAAAACACTACAGAAATGTGTCCTCTTTATGTTAGTTCAGCAAATCAGACATCGTTTGCCCAGGATTCATTCTATGCAGGGAACCTACAGGCGTTCATTGTAATTCCAATATTTTATTCAAACAAGGAATAAAGTTTTGTACTGAAAATTCATTACGTAAGATTTTTAGCGCTTGTAATCATGCCTACTTTACGTAACATGCATTTTGCTACCTGGAACAGGAATTTCCGGTTGAGCAGATTTCCCAGGAAGCGCTGATTTTCTACCCAACTCATTTACCTGATATAGATCCTCTACATGCGTCTCTGTGGAACAATTAGCCATTTTAAATGAGGAAAATTATGACACATAACTGAAATCAATCTTACGATGACATTCATGACATTGACATTGTTGTCAAGTGTGCAGCAAAAGATATTACTAGATATGAGCTTAAAGTTTCTATACTTCGGGAAGAAACTGGCTCATATATGGAGGTTTACTTGTTGATGACGCAAATTTTATTATGACCTTCCAGCTTGTGCCTAAAACCCTTTATGATTTGCTCACGTGATAATCCTAGGATCTGTTTTTATCCATTCGTCAGAAGGAGTCGATTCCCTAATCACATTTTTTTTCTGTGCTAAACCGAGGGTATAGGGCACTGCAGCTGCCTCTTTCGGGCTTCTGTGGAGCTATTTACACGGTAGCCAGAATGTATTTGGCACACAGAGGGCACCACTATTTGCACTTCCGGTAAATGCATTTGTACTAACCGATCGTAATAAATATTCACTAAATACTACAAACACTTCGTGTCACAATGAGTAGATTCTCAACCTTGAGGAAACGAATTCGTTTGGTGACAATTTTACTTCAAAAGACAGTCCTCGATAAAACTGTCGTGCAGTGTAGATAGCATCTTGCTTAAGATTACATACTACTGAATGTTCACTTTAGCTATTCAATTAAACTCGATTTTGTGCATTTATTATGTATGTGAGCATATCAAAGAAGATGTCGCTTCAGCATGGGGTGCTTATAAAGACCAGATACTTTTTTAACGAGCACGCACTCTT
The DNA here is from genome assembly GCF_013339695.2 of Rhipicephalus sanguineus. NCBI lineage: Eukaryota > Metazoa > Arthropoda > Arachnida > Ixodida > Ixodidae > Rhipicephalus > Rhipicephalus sanguineus. The sequence goes on along the minus strand of NC_051182.1, from coordinate 82,333,743 downwards.
GAAATTGTACTACCCCCCTCTTTAGTATACAAAATTATTATATCCATAGGGTCTTGCGTACCGGTCTCACGTAGCCCCACTACAAGACATCCCAATTTTTGCTATTCGTGTGGTAGGTCTGATATCATAGGGTTCTTATAACGCTCGTACTACCCTCATTTTCACAGAGTTGGATCTTCCCCGATTTATATGCCTATCTGGTACTATAGTACCACCCCCTTGCTTATCGCCTCTTCAAGATAAAATAAAAATAGTTTTTGTTTAGCGAGCGATAGCCGAGAATGATGGTTCCTTTATCGCCCGCTAGTAAACAAACGGACGATTTTTCTCATTCCCAGATGTAGTCTTCGAAATTCTAGCACTGCTCCGTTCACATTACAAAATAATATATTTACAATTAAAATCAAACAGGCACTAGACTAAGTTAGCTGCTAGTTTTGTCACTAGATAATCTGGAATAATTTTGCCGGTTTGTTTAAATCCTTCACATAAATTCTTCACAAGCGTTCCCTAAAGGCTTGTACCGGGTGTTCCAAGTTAAGATTTATGGTTTCCTTCAAATTCAGCATTGGAAAGACCGTGAAAGCCACCTTTGTAATCAGGGGGACAAAAAGTGAGAGCATAATGATCGCTGTCTTTCGCAACCCTAACTAAGATTGAATGTTGAACTTTTAATGGCTGCATCAAGCGGGCACGCTTGCATTGAAAAGTTGGAGACAGTCACATTTCTAAACAATTTCATTTGGAAGAATTCTTCTAGCATGCTTGTGCTCCTAGATATCTCACTGCAAAGTTTGATTTCGGTTGCCATGATAACGCATGCACGGCGCTGAAGATCGGCAAAATGTTCCTCCCTGATGTAACGAGGCGTCATAGCTTGCTATCGCTAGCCGGTAGCAAAAGGGTAACCGTTATCACCTTTGCCTACGCCTTTGGCGCGTTTTCAGGTTTAATGCCACACGCAACTGCCCTGGGACATCGGGGAGAAGCTTTGCAACTGTGTTCACTGTATTACATGCGTAATCATGGGAATCACAGTTAAACTTTGCATCGAGATATCTCGGAGCCCAGACACGCCCGAAGAATTCTTCCAGGTGGAACTGTGTACGAACGCGACTGCCTCCTTCATTTCAATACAGACATGTCCGCTTGTAGCAGTCACTAAAATTTCATTATTCAATCTTAGTTAATTGGCTGGCTGACAATAACTACTGTCTCACTTTTTGTTCCCCGGATTCATAACTTATCTGCAAAGGTGGTTTTCACGTTCTTCCCAATGGTGAATTTTCATAAAACAATAAAGCTTAACTTTGAACACCGTGTATATCATTGCTACAAGCAAACTCGATTTCCTATTCCCGGTAATTTCTTCCTCTTTTTATTTTGAAATGTTTTCGCGGAGTAAGACAACAACATAGTAAACACAACGATTCCGTAGGGGCATTTCCGTAGGGTTTCATGCCGTAGAACCTATTTCTGTACAATAAGCCCTGTAAACATGCATGACTATGAAAACAATAAATTTGAACTTGAATATTATTTTCAGCTGGTGGTTTTGAGGACCCCAGAGTGTCTGGACGCTACGATATACTCTATGCTGCGGATCTATGTTTTATTGTACGCACACGGCAACACGGTAAGTGCGTGTAATGTACGCTAAAGCACAAAATATATTTTGGAATAACTGAGAGGCGAAAAACTCGATATGACTCTTAAAAAAGGCATCATACTAAGCCGTCTTCAGTTAGTCATAAGGCATCGTTGTTTACTAGCTGCGCTCTTCGACGTATGCAAAATATCTTCATAACGCCAGCAAGGTATGTGCGCTTCAGACAAGATCTTCAGTGGCATCATTTTGGACCCATAGTATAGAAGCATATCTGTCGGCGTTGCAAACCTCGAAATGTATATGTCGATGCAGGCAATCCACTTTCCCCGAAACAATCATCCAGTATCACATTATAAATTAGAGATGATTGGGCGGCGCCGCCATGTTTTGCCCACGCCATCGTGCTACCTGATTTTCGGTGCCGTTATCTTACGCCGCCTTTCCTTTGGAACAGCGAGGGACAGCCAGGGGTCATTTCCCATACTTTTGCCACCAATTACCAGGAATCGTACAGCCTAAGCTGGTACGGGACTATCGATGCTCCGCTGACAACCGAATGAACCTCATTTTGTTGAAAACTACGGCACCGGGTCTCCGATGCGAAGGTGGCATCAATCCGCTATCATAATTATCAGCGTGGCAGATTCACTGGCCGGGCTCTTGGCTATACAACACAACCCTCTCTCATAAGCTCTCGCCATGCCGTTTACATAAATATCAACAGTCTCAAGCATCGTTTTTGCATAGCCTGTTATTGCAGGCACTGTTTACCGCTGTTTTTGGTGACAAGGCCCATGATGTCATAACTTTGTATGTCTCATTGATTTTTTGACGGCATATGCGCTGTTCGGTATGACAATGATTGATTTTCTTTTATTTTTATTTGAAGGCTGGTGACAAATTCCCACACTGAATACTGTAGCAAATGCTGTGTTTCGACCTGTAGTTGCAACGCATTTTGTAGGATCTATCGCCGCTGTATACGAGCGCATCTTCGTTTACATAATTGAGGAATGTTTTGTCAGGTAAAAGAAATTGGGATGTACCTTTGATAAAGTCTGAGATGGGTTAAAATAAAATGCTCTAAAATTCCAGCGATGTTCAGTAAAACAAACTGTCTTAATATCCCAATGATATTTGCCTTTTATTCAAATTTGGTTCGGTGACACCGCTACTTCATTCGAAATAAATTTGGCGCTAAAGATCGCTATTAGCACACTGCTACAATTGACGCCCAAACCTCGCAATACTTTCTTTTTCGCGAGTGCTTGCATTTTCTTAAAATAATTACCCGTCATCAACCATCGACACTGGCGTAAGCGAGATGCTGTTGGTAGATACACCGGGCCTTGTAGAAAATCATCGTCTTGTTCATTGTGATATAGCAGCTACCCGAAGGGCAAAAATGTATTATATTTATGATTCATTCTGGCGCTGCTGCCGTAATGTATGCGCCGCAGCACAGGATAGGAGGACTAAATAATTCAGGCAAATACAGTCGCAACCGCGCGGCACCAGTACAGATACATCCGTCTGTACCCCAATGACTGCGTGGGTATGATTTCTTTTGTAATGCAAGCAGAATGCAGCAGTGACTGTAGGCCTCCTCTTCAATATAAAAAAAGATTAAAATTAAGTGAAGATTCAAGACTCTACACAAAACGAGGGAACACTGTCGGCGCCGCATCAAGAAATATTTGCTCGCTTCTTCCCTTCAGCCCATATGCGAGATCGCGTTTGTTATGACTGAATCTATATAGTGTGCTAGCGGGGTAATGATCATTTCACTCAACAGTGTCTCATAATCATATGTGAAAAAAGGGCCGTAACTTGATCTACAAATGAGCTTCGAGGAATGAGAAAGCAGCGTTCTCTCTAGTCTTTCATGATGAGCGCTCAATATCGAATTGGGAAAATTGAAACGACCAGGTGCCGACCGCAGGTGTAGCAAATCAGTGGTTATCCTACTGAAATATATACGCTAAAACATACCACGACGCCGAACACTCCGCCGCGGCATGGTAGGACGAGTGGGACTCCTGGTCGTGGCGCCATCTGGAGGCGTTGGAGGAAACGATGAGAACCGCCAAAGACGTTTTGGTCGAGCCGTGGGTGAGAGTGTGAACATCTGAAGTACATTTCTTACGGCATGGCCGCGTATCTGAGAAGGCGCCACGCGATTTGCTACAGGTCCTAGATGGTGAGGGCAAACTGCTGGCCGTGGGTACTGGGAGTCAGCTTGTGGTGTTCTAGATCGGGGCACCGAAGATGACCAAATTTCCTAGCTGCTGTTTGGAGCTTTACGTGCACAATCTGCTTAGTTCTGGAGTCCGAGGAGAACATCTACGAATTGTTTAGCCGCAGGTGTGAGCAATCTGCGTGCGATGTTCTTGACGGCACTGGTCGAAGTGCCTACGCGCTTCGTTAACGGCTGTAATTCTAAGCGTGTATCCACACGACGGACTGAATCCGTCTTTTCTGTGGCTGGTGGCGCATCATGTGACCCCGCGTTCGAGATGGGTACCATCCCTCCCGTGTTGATGGACCTCGCGGACGGAAAATATCACGCTATTCTTTTGCATCCGTAGTTTGGCGCTGTAACACAGCGGATTTAGCCAAGGATGTCATTAGAGGTCTGGCAACAAGCGTAGTTTTTCTTCTTGCTCGCTTTGTTTTGAGGTTTTACCCACGGAATAATAAGGGTCTGGCAACGGGCGCGATCCTTTTTTTTTGTCTCGTTTTGTTGGGCCTTCTGCGCAGGCATTTCGCCCAGTTGCTCGACCTACGCGACTGCTACTACAAAAGTATGCGGCGAAGCAACTTTTTTTCTTCTGCACCATGTTGAGCGATATAGACATTTTGCGAACCAGATCTTTTTACGGGAAACAAGTGCTCTTCATCATCTAATGCCGATGAAATAACAGCCATTGCAACTTATCGTCGCTCTCTTACAATCTCCCTTTTCAACTAAAAACAATGTACGACAAAGAAGAACACAGACAAAAAGAGACTCCTATACCCTTCGTGCCATCTACCGAGAGAGTACAGGAGCAAACATATTGGTTCACAACGGCATCTTATACTTGCTAGCAATCGAGCTACCGCAAATCTCCAAGGCCATGTTCCGTCGATAGAGGCACTTGCTAAGCCTACACCTACGAGAAAACGAGTACGGCTCTCGGAAACCGTGCCAAATGGTAATAAATGCTTCATCGTCGACGCTTTCGGACTCAAACCTAGAGCAAATACAAGCGTCAGTTCGGACCTGAGAGGCTACGCAATGCACGACGAATAGCTTATACATTTGAAGCGGGCAGCTCTCGCTTCAGACAGTGCCGTCATGCCTTTTTTCTAGGCCGCGTTCGTGTACTCGCTTCGCCCGCCGTCTAGATGCGCTTCACAGTCGGATGGTTGGTGGAAACATCGTCCGCTGAAGATATTTGTGCCGGGTCGACCGTTCTGTGGATGCAAGCTAAGCAGTCGTCACTTAATGTCCTTGTTCGCGATGTTCAAGAGGAACGACTTCTATGTGCCTGCCCATATTTACTAAGGCACCGATGCGTAAATGTTTAACCGCGGTTCCGTGACGTCAGCAGGTGATGTATTTGACAGACTCGCACAAGGTGCGATTGAGGGATCGGCCGTGTTGCTTCAATGTTCGCAACTACCACGGCGTGTTTTCTGTTTAAGAGACTTTCATTTTGACCATACGATACTTCCGCTTACAGCTGCCAAATGATGGTCAAAGCTGTTAATCCGTGATGACGGAATGAGCGCCATCAGGGTGCCATGCCATGCCAATTTTGACAGCAGTACCCCAGCGCCTCTTTAACCAGCCGAGGAGCAATCAGCTCAAGTCAGCGTCGCTCCCGCAGCTGACGCGGCGAGACTGCCGGCTCGGTACCACCTCGGAACGACTCTGCTTTTGGCGTGCTTGTTCTGGTGCGGCGGGGCTAAGTATAACCACATGTTTGATGACGGAGGAATGGTCTTCCCGAACATACCAATATGACGGTTGCGCCGCTGAGCGCACCATTGCGAAAGTATAGCGAGCAAAAACAATTAAGCCAGCTTAGCGCTAGTGGTTCCAAGCCTGAAGGAACCGCAGAGCGGGACAGCCTCCGTCGTTTTAGGGGCGAAGCTCCTTAAGGCGGCACCCGTTCGTCCCTCGTAGTAGTCGTAGTAGTCGTAGTGCGTAACCAGTCTTACGCTTCGAGCTCCAAGGTGGTGCCGGTGGGAGATTTTTCCTGTGCGTTGTTGAACAATAAAAAATGCGCAGCGTGCGCGTTAACTAAAAGCCGTGTTCTGTCTCTCATTCCCCAATTAGCAGCCATTGACATGTTCCAGTAGGAAACGTTAGTAGAAGTAGAAGTGTAAGTGTTAGCTAAAAGCCGACTTCTTCTGTCTCTCATTCCCATTAGCAGCCATTGTGGTGAGATTTCTCCTGTGCGTGATTAAACAATAAAAATTTTGTTCAAAACGCCGTTGATTGATGAAATAAACCAACGAAAGACGCCAGATGTTTTGTAAAAGCAAAACGAAAGAACGCCAGATGTTTCTAAAGCAAAACGACAAGACGCCAGCTGCTTAACGAAAGACGCCGGATGTTTTCTAAAGCAATGGTTTTCTAAACAATGAAAATTCACAGCATACATGTAAAATTAAAGTAAGCTGCAAGTCGTCATAACTCATCGAACCTTTAGTATAAACGCGCCCGATCTCACGTCGGTGATGATGTACTGGGCAGAATTCACGGAAGATTCACGGTTTACCGATGAACCTCCGCAGCTTCGCCCACTCATCATCATTCACTCCGTGGATATGCTGTGATTTTTCTTTACTTTACTCTTTCGTTCGTCGTCTATTTCGTTCTCTTTCTCTCTGTCCTATCTATCTCTTCTTTGTTTTTGTTTTTCCTATCTCTTTCTTTTTCTTTCTATGTTTCTTCCCTTTCTTCCTATCCTCCTGTCTATTTCTCTCTTTCTCTCTGTTCCTCTCAGTTTGTTTATATCGTTGTCCATCTTTTTTTCTCTATTTCTTTCTGTCATTTGTCTTGCGGTTAACTATTCCCTGCTTTAACTTTTTTTTGTTCACAAGGAACACGCATTGGAGAAACGCCTACATTCAAAATCAATCAATCTCAAAGGTTTGTGCTGGCCACATGCCTTATTTTCCGCCAATATACTAGCCAATACAGAAAAAAGTACTATAACTATCCTCATTTATCGAATGTTCTTGGTGGAAGATCACGGAGAGAGCGTGCGCCGCCCTAGTTTTTGCCTTGTCAAGCCAGGTGCAGCAGTGGAAGGCGCTAGACGACGCGAAATGGTATATAAGGTGGAGCCGTTCGTATTGATAATAGTTTTTTTCGTCAGCGAAACGGCACAACGAAGAGCTCAAACAGGTCCACTGCTAAAATTAAGTTTTTTCATTTTCATGACGTCGGAGGTACTAGTTGTCGTCGTGGTTCATACAAAATCTTCTGTGATGGCCGATAAGCATTTTTCATGTCATTTCTACGCCCTAAAAGGCGTATTGAACCCGCCACGGTGGTTTAGTGGTTATGGTGCTCTGCTGCTCATCCGCAGGTCGCGGTATCGAATCCCGGCCGAGGCGGCCGCATTTTAGATCGAGGCCAAAATGCTTGATGGCCGTGTACCTAGATTTAGGTGCACGTTTAAGACCATCAGATGGCCGAAATTTCCGGAGCACTCCACTACGGCGTCTCTCATAATCGAATTGTTGTTTTGGTACGTTCAACCCTAACAATTATTATTTAAACGCGTTATAAATACGTTGACAAACTGTGGGGTTATCGAATAATTGAAATAGCAAAAATTTATTTCAAATAGAATCGCATGACAATTCATTTGAACGGTATAAAATAACTTTCGAATATACACCGAATATTGTTTTTACCTGTGCAATGCATCTACATTGCGTATTGTTAGAGCTAGACGTAGTAACAGCTTGATGTATAATGAAATGTTCACCAAGTTTTAACGCAAATGATAATTCGCCTCAAGTAGTTTGCGGATGTTTTGTCGCATCGTTTTTATCCTAATATACATTCATTTTCTTGTTTCCTTTCAGGACCTTTGCGATGCCTTCTCTGGAGGCAAGCGGTCGCTACAGAGCGACAGCGTGCTCCATGTAGGAATGCATTTAAAAAACTCTGTGGAAGATATAGGGGGTATAAGTTTGTGTACACAAAAGAGAGGTGCCCCTCTAGCAAGAACACATGAATACCGTATCGACCTCCATTCACACTTACTTCCGTAAAATATAGCTTTACATCTTCGCCGGAAAAGCATGAATTATACACTTTTCTGATTGTATGTAATTACGTTTCACTTACCAAGAAATGTTTTTATCACGGCTCTGTAGAACTTGCGCTAACATATTAAAAAATATATATTGCGGTTTTGGCATTTTCTTATTATAATACAGATGTAACACATTTTCTTGCTATATTATAACACGTAACACATATATATTACGCCTAAATGCTACTTTTTAAGGGAAATGGTATTGCGGACAGAAAGGCCCTAGGAGCAGGAGGGCAGGAAAAGAAGATGAAAAAAAAGAAAATATACTGTTATGCTACGAAGGGGTCATATATTTAATGCAATGGCTATGCCATAAGCCCCTTTAGAATTTTTAAGTTTAACTCATCTACTCGAGGAACATGCATAGAAATTTTAAAACTCTCGTGCTTTCCGTGCTTTCCATGCTAGTGGAAGTGGCAAGCAGCCCCAATAGCTCTTGCCAAGAGAACTTCACATAGACGTGCGTCGAAAGATGAAAATCGCAGTGTCTAGTTGGACCATAGTGAACGGTAAACCTTGGTTATTTTTGCAAGAAGGTGGTACGACATATCATGGAAGGAATGCCGGTGAGGGTCATGCCAGTCTGTAATTAACAACAATGTTTAGCTACGTTTGCTTCACTACCGTCTTGCTTCCGTGCCACAAATCTGAAAGAGAAGAATTGCTGAAGTGGCTGAAGGCTCCGCAGAAACGGCTATATCTGTGATAGCGGTTTCCTGAGGTCAGGTGGAACACAAAATGTAATTCGCCGTATTCCATAGAGCGCATTGAGGTGTCGAAATACATGTCGTTGGGCTCGGCAAGATGTTAACAGGTTTGAGGGGCGGTGGGTCTTGTCCAAATATACGCGCCAACGAATCGCGCCAAAGTTTGTGCATTGCGCATGAATCTGCGAGCTGGGTAGCGCTAAATTGACGCGTCTCGCATTTTCAGTTAAGGCTCATGCTATAACACCCCAACTTTTCGAATACTTGCCAATGCACACTTCCCATCGAAAAAGGGAGCTCAACGGCGGAATAATTTTCGCTGTATGTACGGGTGTGTTGGGCGACGTTAACATCAATCTGTTTCTGCATTGACCCACCATCAGGTGAAAGCCAAGATGTTTCTAGAAGAAAAAGAAATGTCCAGGCTGGTATACTGTATCGTATCGCGAACACACTGGTGGGTGGGCATGAAAATATCCAGCTGATTTGTGTGGACTGCGGCAAGCATAGAACGGAGAGAAGACGTGAAAACTATCAGCCTGGCTTCATGGTAGATATATCTACTACGGCAGATGTCGCATCCGTTACCCTAAGCTTTGCCCGACATGACGACTGTACGTAGTATTTTTTAAAAGCAGTTTTAAGCACGGAAGTGCGTCTCAATAAGCGAAAAAAGAACACTGGCGCGCCTTTGAAGAGCAATGACTCACTGCCAAGCAAAATACCTGAGCTCAGTTCGGACTCGAATCGCGATTTTCATGCTATGAATTCATAGGGGCTTTCTTTCTGAGAGTGAACGCCGAATTTGCGCTCACAACCCATGGAGCCAAAGCCGACACAGGATTTTGTCTGACACGACCTTCTTGAAGCTCGCGCGTTAAAATTCAGAGCAGCGCAATGAACAAGAAAGCCCTGCCACTCTTCTTGCTCCGCTTTATACCTCCTGGCATGCACACCTGTCTAATAAAAAGTGGTAGAAAAGATACCGGACATGTGTCGCCGGAACCGAACTGACAACATACCGAGTTCTCAGGCACCGAGTTAACTAGATTACATCATTACTGTATGCCAGCAATTGGCGAAAAACGAGTGGCTATTCATCATTCTGTTAAAGGTCGTGTTTAGAAACTAAATCAATTGAAACATTTATTTCACCTTAGCAAAGAGAAAGGGGGTAGCGGGGAAAAGCTGCAATCATGCGCCGTCTCTAAACCCGGTCCGCTGTTTTGCAATTTGACAGTGGGCAGGACGGACATAGGTACATGGCTGCTTAACTAAAGCCTAGGTGCTGAGCAAAAATATGGAGGGAAAAGAACACGTGAAATACTGTGATGTGGATGAATAAGTATTAAATTTAATTTCCTTTGTCTGTATATAGAACACAAAACAATGCAATAGTATCAAACAGATATGCACAAAATAATAGCAGAAATAAACACGGGCAATGATAATTGCAAAGGAAAAAAAAAGATAAAGGTGGCTAAAACGTCGCGTACGTAAAACATTAAAGTACTGATGATTAATCGGTTCGAGAATTTCAACAAGGTGCCGCACAAGGCACTCTTACAATCATATTAACAGGTGAAAAATCGAAGACAACGTTAAAATAATCGTGGTGTGGGAAACACCTTTTAGCGACTTCCGCGAAACAAACAAGGACGAAAAAAAGAGCACACACCGTCGTGTGGAATTTGCGTGTGGGAATGTTAACCAATATATGCCGAGTGTCCTACATATAGGACGCTTATTTGATGAGCTCTAACACCGCTATTTCTTTAGCTGGTGACCAGCACCACCTACAGCACATCAAGCAGGCCTTATTCTCAACGTGTGCAAGCCTAGACATTGCTTGATTTTCATGCTGCCGCGTGCTGACCGCTTTCTCTGGAGGAACGCGTGCTTTGTGTGAAAGACGGCATGGAGAGGAAGAAGTGCACGTGAAATGCCGACCGCTTTCTCCGGGCAAACGCGTGCTTTGTATGAAAGACGTCATGAAGAGGAATAAGTGCAATGTCGGTGTGCACGTGAAACGTTTCAAGGCTTACCACGACCGCACATAGCACCCCTAATTCCCATGTCCTATATGTATAGGTAGACTTGCAAAACAGTGTTGCGTTTACCTGGCAGTAAATAAAGAACTTGTGGTTTCTCTTGAGGGTAGAAGTACACTTTTTGTGAAAAAATATTTGTTTTGTCATTTTTTCTGAATTTGGGCATATATGGGTTAACACGGAACAATGGATGTCTGCAAGAGATATAAATACACAACCCTCGCGCAGCAAATGAATTATCTCTTTTCCTTTGGCGTTGTCGTTTGGACCAAATCGTACTGTTTCCGAACAAAGTTATTTCTTTTAAAATACTTCCACGTGAAAGCAGTGCCAAATATTGAAAACACTGCACACGAGGTTTTCATTTCCCATGAAAGGTGTACCGCTCTACGCATTTTGTCTAATTCTTTCACGTGAAACAACTGCGCGTAAACCATCCTCAATCGCGAGCACGAAGATATTGTTTAAAATGCTATAACTGCTTCTCTAGTGTTCCTTTAAGAATTGTGCCTCTTGAGCGATAGGTTTAGCGACAGCGCTGTAATGGCTTGATATTTCGACTGAAGTACGACCGCGCCTGTTCCCATAGGCGTGCACAGGGTTCCCCTTCAGGGGGGCCGAAGGTTCGTCGCCGCGCCCCCCTTCCCAATTATGTCAATGTATGGCGCTCACATTGCCCCCCCCCGAGTCGCAGCGCCCCCCGTCCCCTCCATATTATGTCAATGTGTGGGGCTGACTGCACCCCACCTCTTTGGTGAATAGGGGGGGGGGGGCGGCCGTCCCCCCTGCCGCCGCTGTGCGCACGCCTATGCCTGTTCCTGCATGGCGAGGCCTGGTAAGGGCCATTTACTTTCAGGAAGGAAGAATTGCGCAAAAATAAGCATAACACACCACTCATAAAGATGACGGCGCTTGCGCAAACGACGACCGCAATGGTGAACATGCGCACCCGACGACTAAATATGGTGCTTTCAAACATGGTGTATGTATAGTATATTTTGAAGTGTGTTTTCGGCCATTTAAGTCACCGTGGTCTTAAGTGGTAGCGCCTACCGGCGCTCTTAAATGCTATTAGCGCAGCCCGTAGGAAAAGCTACGAAACAACTGCACAAATCCAGAGACGCCGATGACATAACGGACACATAAGTTTTGGCCAAAATTAATCCGAGTGGTGATCGCTTCTTGAGAGATTTGCTGGGTTTTACACAGGAATCACGAAAATGAGCAATAGGTTCCATTTCCCGCAAAAAGGTTTCATGGACGAAAAATTTCATGGGCAACACAGGCAAGAAATGAATACTGAAGATTCAGATGAATTTGCTTGGTGAGCTCCTAAACTTTTGCTCAGAAAGGCTGAGAGGACACTCGTTTTTCGTGCGTGAACAGCTAGTCACATGACTAAAGTCATGTAGCATCACGTAAGAACTAGTCACGTAAATAAAAATCGCGTAACAGCACGTAACCGTCACGTAACTAAAATCACGTAACATCACAAAGGATTCGCTCACGTGACAAAAATCTCTAGCATCACGTAATGACTAGTCGGGTACGATTTAGTCACCTTACTAAAATAACACAGTATCACATACGAACTAGTCACGGGACTAATCATCACATAACATCACCCAACTAGTCACGCGAATAAATTCACGTAACGTTCAGTCACGTGACTAAAATTACGTAACGTCACGTAACAACTAGCCACGGGACAATCACGTAATATTTTGTTACCCGAGTAAAAGTGCGTAGCACCGCGTAAAAACTAGTCACGTGACTGAAATAACGTGACATCACAAAATCGTCACATGACTAAAACACGTAACCACTAGACACGTGTCTAACAATGACGCAACGTTTAGTCACCTGAATGAAATCACATGACATCACGTAGCAACTATTCACGTTTCTAAAAATTGCGTGTCATCACGTAACACTCACGTGACTAAAATCACGTAAGATCACAACACAAAATACTCACGTGACCAAATATTACGTAACTAGTCACGTGACTGAAATTACTTAACATCACGTAACAGCTAGTTACGTGAATAACAAGCACGTGACATTTAGGCACACGACTAAAATAACATACATCGCATACGAAGTACTCGCGTGACTAAATTCGCGTAACATCATGTGACTAGTGACGTGACTAAAAGCCGCTTAACGCGACATTTGTTAGTCACGTGACAAAAAGCACGTGCAATCACCTCAAAACTAGTCACGTAACTCAGCATCATGCAACGACTAGCCACGTGGTTAAACATCACGTAAGAACTAGTATCGTGACTAAACATACGCAACATCTAGTCGCGTGACTATAAATCTCTTAACATCATGTGACAACCAGTCACGTCAAGAAAATCACGTAACATCACGCGAGAACTAGTGACGTGACATGTACCCGCCCAAACCCACTTAACAGATTGTCACGTGACAGCATTCCGTAACAGCTAGTCGGGTGACACGTGCCCGCCAAAACCACGTCACACGTGCGTAGTGTGGGGAGCCGACCGAAACAAGAGAAGAATAGCTAAGCCTTGTCATGGTTAGTACTACTAGCAAAAGCATTACTAGCACTCACTTTAAAGGAACCAGAAGAGGTTTTCGAATTCGACAAAACTTCGTGGTTAGCAAGGACTGACACTATTGTCGACGACGTCATAACTTTTTCCGCAGTTGTGGTAGCAGGAGCTTTAGAATACGCGAAAGAAAAGTTTTTCTGGCTCCGCCTACGTGAGCGTGCCGAAATTGTGCGCGTGGAAACGTATGTCATCTTCGATTCCTTTGGCGGAACCGTGCTGCACTCCGACGGAAGATTCCCGCCGCTCACTGATCGGAACAGCGAGAGCGCTGCTTATGTGACGGAGGCTGAGGTAAGAATAGCGAAGCTGAAAGTCTGCAGCTGGATTACAATATTTCGAATAACGAAAAACAACTGGGCGCAACGTGAACAAGCAGCTCTCATATCTTCAATCGTGGCATCCGTTACCAACTCGTGACGTGCCGTTGCCGGAGATAATTGAGAAGACCACGCTTCAACAGTGCTACTGTTGCAGATAGCGCGGCATACCGAGGATGACGCCACCGCGTTCACTCCGCATTTCGAAAAGCCCAGCGGCTACAGCCTGTGTTCTTTTGGCAAAAAGTGCTATTTGCGATCGCTTTTCAGAACTCCCAAATCGTTTTTCGATTTGAGCAGGGATCAAACTGTCCTTACATGCTCCCATGTCATTTTTTTTTCAAAAAGTGCTTCAGTTTCCTTTAAGCTAGGTCGAAACCAACTTCACTGTTTGTTCCAGTCTTGCACCGCTAGTGCAAGCTGGGCACATTTTTCGTCTTGTGAAACATTCAAACATATTTGTTCACGCTTTCCTTACGCCAGAAACAGTGGATTTTATATCTTGGCTACATATATTTCCGTTTCTCATAGCACCGCTAAGGCCCATTATTATGAGACATGTGTCTTTATAGATCCCTCTATATATATCAGCTGAGCACAGTTCTGCTAAAGGAAGTGCGTTAGACGGACAATGCTTGCTCTGGTCGCTACTGTTCTGGCACGAAAATACTTTGTATCAAGCGACATGTTATGTAACAGCTATCTCGACGCCTGCGTCCCCGGTGGCGCAGGTGTGAAGACCGTTTATTTATATCGTATATGCTCGGTAGAATATTTTTCAGAATATGCGCTTTGGCCAACGCGACCGCATTGCTATGATAAAACTTGCTTTGCTTCCATAATCACTCGTAAGTACGCATATTTCTAAGTTGAATTCTTTTCTTTGTGTGTTCTTTTCCTTTTCTTAGTGTTTGTGTGCAAAGTGATCAGCCATAATTCGTAATCGTCATCAGCCACATGCAGCGTCAATAAAATGCACATAACACATTACAGATGTGTAGCGGGTAGCTCGCGTATCATCAGAAATGAAGTAATGCCATAGTGAGTGCAATCCTACTTCACGAAACTTATGCTTTAAGGAGTAAAGGATGCCTTGCGGAAAGCCAGAACTTCAAACACAAGGGAAGCGATGCGGACTTGTTGGTAGCACATCTTCAGTAGCTTTCCTTGCAGCGCACGCAAAAGACAGGACAAACAATATACAGTATAGGCACACATAGACACACAGAGCGCTAACTTGCAAGAATAATTAATTTTCGGAAACAAGGTGCACTTATACGCTCGGTTCACGTGACAGACTCCCTAGATCATGGTGAACAACGCAAGAAAATATATACATTCAATCTTAAGGAATGCGCAGATATTCCAATTGTTTGTCTGATAGGGCCAAAAATGCTTGCTGATGCACATATCACCGAGCCCAGCCATCTACTCAGCTTCTATTAGACGTCGTGTTAGTTCACTTTTGCTAGTACCCGTTATCTTGGTGGACTAAACAGAGGGAAACATTGACGTTGATTACAGTGGAGTGCGAGGAACACGTCAAATGAGATCTTTCCAATATTATTCTTGTGTTCCCGCAGCCTATCACTGATGCATCATCCTGATTGTCCTACGTAACTCTTCCCGCAGGTTTGGGGGAGGCTGTTGATGACCGTGGTCTTGCACTCAACAAACTTGTTTATGTGTTTTATTTGGCAGCTTCGAGCACTCTCCCTTTCTAGTTGTGTTTTTCTGCATAGCCAGATTAGTTTATTAGGTGCTGAGAAAAACACGTCAGTGTTACCTCGCCGTGCGATTTTCTTTAGGGTGTGCGAGAACCGGTGGATGTGCGGAATTACTGCCGATCGTTTTAACTTCCAGTCACAAGTTTCTTGCATATTTTCAGGGTTATTTCATTTTCGCGCTTTACTCAGCATTCTTTCTGCGAGAGATACTAAGAGCTGCCTGGGATAAATAGCTTCGTATAGACGTAGCGCCTGCTGCCTGAGCGCTTCGTCGGTACAGCGACGGCATGATTTGTTAAGTGCGTTAGTGAAATACTTTTTTGCAGCTCCTCTTTTAAGTAGTATGGATTGCCTTGAGTGCTAGGATAACACTGGTCTAATTGTCCTAGGGCTGTAGCGCCTGAACATCAGGTCATCAATGAAGTTAAAATTGATATCTAGAAACTTAATACTTCCTTGCAAGGGAACTGCGAAGGTAACTTCTAGAGGAGACAGTCACTCGCGTACAACAGTAAAAACAGAACACTCAGTGTCAAAGTCGTCTAACGAACAATGAGGAAACAGTAAAAAATCGTCAACAAATCTAAAAATTCTGACAACCTTTGTATCACTAAGACGGGCAGACGAGTATCTGTCTAGATTGGCAAAGTACAGGTTGATCAAATTTGGGGCTATGCAGGATCCTACAGAGACTGTTTCTGCGGGTGTGGGATGTTATTTCTTTGCACGAAGGTTGGCTTCAGATACATGTGTAACAGTTCTAAAAATAACGCTCAGGGGTAGTGCCTGTTTCAGTAAGAAACCTTGCGTCCCCATATTCATCTATACATGATTGAGCACAGCTTAACAATTTCTTTTGCGGCAAAGAGTAATACAGGTCTCTCACGCCAGCGGAGAAGGCCTCAAGTCCTTTGCTAGAATTACCTTCTACGTACGCGAGAACTTCGGAATTTCTCGTGATGAGTGGAGCTTTGACCTCGAGCAGGATAAGCTGTTCTAAAAGATAACAATGACATTCTGCCATGTGTCCACTGACACAATTACCCTGGACGGAAGACCTGACGCCCTTTATCTGGCAGGGGGAACCTTCTGGAATGTGGACTGTGCTACCTTTGTGGCTCGATTAGATGTGCCGCTCCCGGGACATTTGATCACAAAGGTGGGCCAGTCCACAATGCAGAAGGCTTTTCCCTGCGGGATAAAGTGCATCAGGTCTCAGAACGAGGTCCTAAGTTCACCACAGAGACCGAGAGGAAGAAACCGGAGCTGCTCTCTCTGGTGCGGCAGATTTCTATACGTGTACCGGATGAAAAAAGCGTGATGATCAACTCGGAGGGCGTTGACATTCACAAGAAATGTAAGCCTCAGTGCTCGAAATTGCCGGGAAATAGCGCTGTTTCGTACCTTGTTAACAATGCGCTGTCCATAGTACCAGCTGATAAAGAGGAGGGGGGGGGTTGCAGTGTTTTCACGTGGCAGCTGCGAGGGAAAAGCAAGGAATGCTATAAACGCAGTGTTTAAAGGGGTGGTGCCATGATATTTCGAGGCTATAAAAAGCCTGTTGTGGGTCTGCTCTGTATGCAAGGACACTCCACACGAAGGGTCGGACACTAAACGTTTACAATATATTTTAATTCTCTTCCAAAGTGTGCCTAAATGTCCACTCTCCCGACCGAGGCCCATCGCTAGCGCGCCAACACTGACGTAGCTCTGTAGGATGGACAATGAAAGTTGTAGTGACGTCACACCAGATCTGCTGTAGTGACGTGAGTGACCTAAGGACCTCCGCAACGTACGTACCGGCTGTAGTGAACTAGGTTATATTGTAGTTCACTATAGTACCGGCAAAGCATCGGTTGCGACATCACTCGCCGAGTTTCTATCGCTTCCTGTATCTAAGTGCATCACAGCCTTGTGTGGTCATGTGAACAAGCCTCCTACACTTCTACGTCACTGCCCAACCTCAGCGGCCAGAAACCGAAACCGAAAGTTGTCCACATGAAAACGCGATATTGAATTATTTAGCTAAAATTCTTCAACCTTGGTGTGTGTATCATGCTTCCTCGAGCTATAGGAAACGCTTACAGCAAAGAACGCGCAAGCCACAAATTTTCTGGCACCACCCCTTTAATGAACACAGAAGACCATCGTTGGCTAAAGTAAAGAGCAGAGCTGTCGCGTTGTGCCGTGACATGAAGCTTGACCACGTATTGAAAGGAACAGGGAAAATTAAGAATACCAGCCTTAATATATTTTTCAGTGCGGAGACCCGCAAAGAAGGCGTACCGTTCAGGGTAATTGTGTCGGAGAAGGACACATGGCAGAAGGCCATTGCATGTTATGCTTAACCTGCTCGAGGTCAAAGATCCATTCATCATGAAAAATTCAGAAGTTCTCGTTACGTGGAGGGTAATTTCAACAAAGAACTCGAGGCCTTATTTAGGCTGATGTGAAGGACCTGTATTACTCTTTGCCGCAAAAGGAATTGCTAAGCTGTGTTCAATCATGTATATATGAATATGGGGACGTAATCTTTAGTATGGAAGCAGGCACTACACCTGAGCGTTTTTTAGAACTGTTACACATGTACCTCAAGTCAACCTTCGAACAAAGAAATAACATCCGGTACCTGCAGAAACAAGGGCTCTGTTAGGATCCTGCTTAGCCTCAGTTTTGAGCAAACTGTACTTAGCCAAGCTAGACAGAGATTTGTCTACCCGCCTTAGTGAGACCAAGGTTGTTAGAATTTTTAGAATTGTTGACGATTTTTTTGTGTGTCTTAATTGCTCGTTAGACGAATTTGACACTGAGTGTTCTGTTTTTTTTTTTTTACTGTTGTACGCGAGTGCCTGTCTCCTCTAGAAGTTACCTTCGAGGTTTCCTTACAAGGAAGTATTAAGCCTCTAGATATCAATTTTAACCCTTTGTTGCATGACAAAAATCTACGCATGTAAACACCGCTTAATTTTAATTTTCTATTATAGTGCATTCAGAAAAAGCTGAGAAAATGTCTCGTTGAAGACAAACGTTTATTTAATAAGATACAGAATGTCCACTGCAGTGGACAACATGAACACCAGCTTCGATTAATGAAAGTGGCGAGTCTTTTCAGCCGTCGAGATTTCTTGCCCGAACAAATTTATGCATGAACACCAAACGTTGGATGCGGTACCACGAGAGTCGCCAGAAATGTACACATGACAAATTGAAAAAAAATGCGAGAGGTTTGAACCCCACTTCTGGGCATCGCTGTCGGTGTCCACGGCATTATCGTCAGTGTCGCTGCTATCAACAATGTCACTCCATCTACCTACTTCTACTTCATCACTGCTGTCACCTTCACTTTGAAGGCGGTCGTCTTCACTGCCAGATGGCACGTCTTCGTCGAGCAGCGCGTTCACTTGATCCTCCGACAAAGGAAGGTCCAACAATTCCTCGATTTCAGAACCAGTCAATGGTTTCTTTCGAGTAGCTCGCTGCGCCGGCGCGTCCATGGCATGTGGTTGACTTGTCTACCGAAGCGCGCTGGGGAGCGAGGGTTTGCTGGTTCGAATCCCCGGTCAGGTACTTCAGATTCTTTTTCTTCTGCTTTATTTTTCTTTCTGCCTTTATATATATATATATATATATATATATATATATATATATATATCCGAGGCATGACGGCGACAGCAAAAATCAGCCGAGAGTGTCCATATAATTGCTATCGCAATAATAGAAACATCAGCAACCCCAAATATGAAGCTACAAAAAGGAAGAGCCATGACATACAAAACCCGCACGTGAGCGAGGATTGTTCCCACCATGCATGGTGTCCACTACAGTAGACATATTGCAAAATTTGTTCTGAAAAATTATATTCACTTCACTAAGCCACAATATTTATGGCTCGTGACTACGAATGCTTCTTCTATGGCGTGCATACAATAACGCACACCAAAACGCTATTTCATCTCAGTTATAAGAAAAAAAAGTAAAGAAGAACGTGACTTACGCGCCGGAGCAGGAGGCTGCGATTTTGAGCAAGTGTGCAGAAAAACCCGCGGTATCCTGCCGCCATCTAGTGCGGCGAATGAAAACCCCTTTCGTCCACTGTAGCTGCCAATACGCAGGTCCACATCTCCGAGGCACCGCAGCTGCTACAAAAATTCCAGAAATGTGTCCACTGTAGTGGACAGCATGCAATAAAGGGTTAACTTAAGTGACGACTTGACATGCTGGCGGTACAACCCTAGGGCAATCAAACCGGTGGTATTCTATCACTCAGCCCATTCCAAACTAGTTAGAAGAGGAGTTGCAAAAATGTCTTTCACTAACGCGCTTAACATATCAGCCATCACATTACCCACGAAGCGTTCAGGCAGCAGGCCCTCAGTCTACAGAAATCTGGTTATTCCAGGCAGCTATGAGTATCTGTCGTAGAAAGAATGCTGAATGAAGCGTGAAAATCAAATAACCTTGAAAGTGTGCAAGAAACAATTGATTGGAAGAAAAAACGACCGGCAGTAAATGCGTACATCGACCGGTTGTCGCACAACCTAAAAAAAATCGGACGGCGAGGTAACACTGATGTGGTTTTCTCAGCGCCTAATAAACTTATCAGGCTATGCAGAAAAACAAAACCAGAAATGGAAAGTTCTCGGAGCTGCCAAATAAAACACGGAAAGAAATTTGTTCAATGCAAGACCGCGGTCATCTACACCATCCCCTTAACCTGCGCGAAAAGTTACGTAGGCAAATCAGGAAGATGCAGCAATGATAGGTTGAGGGAACACGAGATTAAAGTTGCAAAAATCGTATGTGACAGGTTCCTCGGCCTCCATTGTAATGAACATCAATGTTCGTCTCTCTTTCAGTCCACAAAGGTAACGGGTTGTAGCAAAAGTCAGTCATGGGCGGTATCGAATATACATGTATCTTAGATAATATCTTAGATACTGTTTGGGTGTTTTGTATCTGTATCGAGATACGTCTCGCAAAACGAGTATCTGTATCTGTATTTCCGATACATTCAATAATGTATCCAGTATCATAAGCTACAAGATGCTTCTGTAGGAACACCACCGAGCGAAAAAATAAACATCGGCCGAACTCCGCTTCTCAAGCTGATACTGCTACCACTAAGCCACCAGAATAAAACTAGGCGACAGTGACATTCTTTTATTTTTCCACCAGAGTGGTTCAGAGAGCACCTGCTATTAGGTCTACGCGTCCCCATTGGTGGAGCAGAGTCACGTGATGGCACTCGCGCCATCTCGACGAAAACTAGCGCGCGAAAATCTACGCGCATCCAACATTTTGTTTTCTCGTGTTTACTTTCTTTTTGTTGTGTCAGTGTTATGACATTAGTTCGTAGCCACGGTGCTGTATTTATTCAAGGTCGCGGGATCGAATCCCGGCGGCGGTGGCTGCATTTTCGATGGAGGCGAACATTTTTGAGGCCCGTGTACTTAGATTTAGGTGCACGTTAAAGAACCCCAGGTGGACGAAATTTCCGGAGCCCTCCACTACGGCGTCTCTCATAATCATATCGTGGTTTGGGGACGTTAAACCCCAGATATTAATATTATTATTATTATTATTATTATTATTATTATTATTATTATTATTATTATTATTATTATTATTATTATTATTATTATTATTATTGTATTGCGTACTCCAATGCATGCGGCGTCTTCCGCTCAAATTCTGATGCCGCTACTGTGTCGTTATCGAAGTTTTTCTCGCGTTGTGTTTCGTTTGCAGGCTCAAGAATGCGAGAATGGGGTTGCTTTGCGTCTCGCTGCTTTCACACATCATCGATTAGTTTTATCTCGTGGATGTAAGCTTCACTAACGTACGATGAGATTCACTTATATACACATAAGATAATAAGAACCGTCGCACCCCCGTTGCCGATGCTAGATGCAGTAGAACGAGCATTTACGTAACAGAAGATATTGTCACGACTAAAAGCCGGCATACTGTTTCTTTGTTCTTCCTGCTGAATTATTCAAGAAGTTCTTTCAATGATAATTTGACCACTTGCACAGTGCTCTCCTAGCTGTCCTCCGTTTGAATCCCTCCATTACCTGGGCTTGTGCATAGTTTTTGCCTGCCTGTTTGCTGTAATATGTATTTTGTAGACTGTTCCTAAATTCCTTCTCTGATTTATTTTTATTTTTTAACTGCCTGTGTCATTGCTACTATTCACATATATAAATTCCATGTGAGTTTACTGGTATGTAAAGGCGATCATGAGGACGAAGGTAGAATAATCTGAGCGTGCCTAGAATATACCGTAACAAAAATTCTGCTTACTATTCAGTAAGATAGCGAAATTGAGCTTGCATTATAATAAATGAAATTATAAAAAAAATCAAAGGATATTAGGAAGGGGATTTAAGAAACATAATACCAAGTATTTCGTTTTTCTCATGAGTGTCCCCACGAGCCGTTTTATGCTATTTTCCATAGGCACGGAGTTTTCACTTGTCTCACCTTAAGATCTAAGCTGACAATACATTATACTCTATGTCATACTTTTAGGGGTGCCGCCTGTATCGTGTTTATAGAAGGCTCTTCACGTAACTGAAACCAACTATTTAAAAAGGAAGTTGTTAACCTCAACTGAATAAAACCAACAAGATGGTTTGTCGTCATGTGGTAGATCATGTCGTATTTTTATATATTACTTAATTTCTTAATTCACTAAGATGAACTATGCAACATGTATAATATTCACTTTAGGGCCAAGTGCGTTTTGCCACTTTGTAGAAGGCATTCCAAAACGACCACTCCACCTTTTTCTGGAAACGTACAGGGGGGATGGAAAGAAACGCGAACACTGCGGCATCTACATTCTCCACTGTTACGCATTTCTATTCAAGCGATTGTAGCCTGGATGGTAATAAAAAACCAATAGAGTCTTCCATTATACATTGAAGAACCATTCTAGAATCTTTTCATTGTCACCAAGGTCGCAGCTTGAGGAAAACAGCGCTCTTCGAATTTCTTTCCATCCCCATTGTACACAGGGGTCCACTGTTAAAGGGAACATCGGAGCGTGGGGCGGCAGCTCGGCGCCACCGCCGCCCAGCGGCTGCAGCGAGTTTCACGCAGGCGCAGTGCGCCTTGTGAGTCGTGCTCTTTCGTCATCTGCTGCCGTCTCCTTCCACGCTGCGAATCGTCGCGAAGCGAACCGTTGACGCGACGAAAGAGCATCGGGCACGGCGCTCACTGCATCTGCGCGAATCTCGTTGCACCCGCCGGCCAGCGGTGGCGCCGAGCTGCCTCCACACGCTCCGATGTTCCTTTTAACAGTGGACCCCTGTGTACATGCTGCGTAGTGACTTCTTCCGGCGTTAAAAAAAAAGCCGGAGAAATATTACCATGCTGCTGCCTTCCTGCGCTACCGTACTGCAGTATTTCTGACTGCCGCAAACGGCAAGTAAGCGCCATCGTCCCTGAGAAGCGATAGGCTCACGCTTCGCGCGCCGGTTGTTTCGGTGGAAGCACGTTTGAGAGCGCTGCCGTACGGTAGCGCATGAGCGTAGTCACGTGGTTTCATTTCATTAACCACGCGGCATGTACGTCGCAAAAAAAAAAAAAATTATCGGTCGTTTTTAAATGCGCTCTATTACGTGACGAAGCGCACTTGGCCCTAAAGGGAATATTCAAAATGTCGCCAATTTGCCCTTAGTCAATTAACGAATTCAGCGCAATATAAAAATACTTCAACGAGCACCACATGACGGTAGACCATATGCCGTCGGTTTCATTCAGTTGCGGTTAACCACTTCTTTTTTAAATATTTCGTTCTGCTTACGTGAAACGTGTATACTTATTCGCTTTGATTGTTTAATACGGAACCACCCTGCTATATTGCTTATATTCGCTTGCCTTTTTTAGGTCACCGTAATTTTTTTTTTACTTTTAGAAATCAGCAGGCAGCAGAGCTAGAAGTGGCAATAGTGTGAATGGCAGTGATATCATGCGGCGCTTTGTGTCAGTGTACTATACGTCTGAGACGTTTCTGGGTGGCACAGCTCCTCTCGGAGAAGAAATCGTACAACATTGCACGTTAGTGAATATGTTGCTAACGAACGCTTTACGCCAGCTGATAAGTCGATCATGAAAACCCATTGCAGTTCCATGTCCTGAATAAATTTGATTAAATGTGTCCAAAAGGCCCCTTTTTCGCTCATATGGCAGATTCGTCAGCATCTGGTTGCTGATCAAATCGGGACCCATTGCACAGCGTCTTCTTAATTTGCTAAGTGCCATATCCCGCTCTCGAAAGTTGAATGGCGTATCCATCTTGTGGAGTGCATGAGGTGGCATGAGGTCTGGAGCACGGGAGAGATCCCAATTGTTTGGAAGACAGCATGGGTGGTGCCAGTCCTTAAGCCCGGAAAGGATCCTGCGAGCCTCGCATTATATCGACCGGTATCATTTACATCATGTTTATCTAAGTTGATGGAAAGATTGATATGTACAAGATCAACTTGATACCTTGAGCAAGGAAGACGATGGCCATCGTGTATGACGGGATTTCGCCCACGACTGAGTGCCCAGGACAGTGTTTTGGACCTATTAAGCCACATCGAGCACTACCATGTTAGCGGCCTCTCGACACTCGTGGTCTTTTTTTGGACGTTGCCAGGGCTTATGATTGTGTGCTTCAGGCAGGCATCGTCAACGGGCTACAAGCCATGGGTGTGTCGGGAAATGCTCTTCGGTTCGTACATGAATTTCTCAGAGACCGCTCTGTCGGGGTTACGCTTGTAAATATAACGAGCGAAGAGCGACGCGTTTCCCTCGGCGTCCCACAAGGAAGTGTTCCATCTCCCTTGCTTTTTAACGCTGCCATGACCAGCCTTCCTGACACTCTGCACTTAGCTCTGAAAGCAGTTAAAATATCAATCTAGGCCGATGACATCGGCGTTTGGATCTCAGGGTACCAGCACAAATGTTTGGCCCGGATAGCACAGGGCGCCATTTCAATCATTGAATGCCACTTGTCGACAAATGGCCTGTCGTTATCAGCGCAAAAATCGAGCTTTATGCTCTTCCCGCAAGTGAGACGGAAGTCAACACGTCTGTCGCTGAATATTCGAGGCCACCCAATTCGTTGTGTAACAAGTGTCCGTTTCCTGGGCGTTACCATCGACAACAAGCTACTATGGCGGCGTGCCGTTGATGGTATAGTCACTGCATCAGTGCAAAGATTCAACGCTCTTCGTCGCATGACAGGGGTACGTTGGAGCAACAATCCTATGTCCATGCCTAAATTGAACGCTGTGCTCATAACAAGCCGCATTCTTTATCAGCTGTCATTATATATCACCATCACCAAGCCAGTTCAAACGCTTAGAGGCAGTGCACGGAAAGGGTCTCCGCTGGGCGATGGGAGTTCCTCAGGTGGCTTCAAAAAGAAGGTAACCAATGAAGCCGAGTCTCTTCCGCTTTGCCTTTTGGCGTCCCAGGCCTTATTGACGGAGCTGTCAAGACTGGGAGAGTCCTCCGCAGGCACGGCGCTTCTCCGGCGGCTCAGAGCAAGAACTCGCTCACAATTCAACGCGGCGCTGAACACATTTCGATATTTACGCTTGAAATTGCCTAAACGGCGCTCATGGACCCGCCATGGTCTTTTGTGGATGTTGCCTGTAACTTCAGCGTACCCAAGCTACCAGCGAAACGCACCATTCCAGCCGCGGAAGCAAAGATTCTTGTACTGGACCACTTCAGTACCATGTACCACGGCCACCTACAAGACACGTACCTCGTGGAAATGGCGAAAGTGCTTCACAGCCAAGTAGATGGCGAGTAGCTCTCGACCGTCGGTGCTCTAGCGGCGCTCAGGAGGGGCAAACGTCTTGGAAAAGAATGTGATGGACTGCCAACCGCCAGAAACGGACTGTTGCAAGACGGCGCCGCCCTCAGTATTAGATGCATCTACCATGACGGATGTTGGGGCGTCGCATTTTGGGTGGGCACGAAGTGTAACGCCGGCAATGGCTTCTTGATGTCTTTAAATGCATGGTCAGCCGCATCGTACAAGCGTACCGGAGTAGTCGGTGTTTTTACGCCCGTGAGAAGGCCGTTGAGAGGCTGCAGCATATCGGCCCAGCGAGGAATGAAAGGACGATAAAAGTTGGCGAGGCCAAACAATTGCCGCAGCTGCCTACACGAGTCGGTACTGGACGAATGCCACGTGCGTTGACGCGATGGCCGAGGAAGTTCAGCTGCCTGACCTTGAACTTACTCTTAGGGCCGTGAACAACGAGGCATAACTTGCTCAGTCTCTCAAGCACTTGAGGTGAATAGTGCTTGTGAGCTTCAGTAGAGGTTCTGAAGACGAGTATATTGTCGAGACTGGCAAAGCAGAAGGTGAAGCCACGCAAAATTTGGTCGACGAAACGTTGAAACGTTTGTGCTGCGTTGCAAAGACCAAATGGCATGAGTGTATTCGAACAGGTCAAATGTTGTTATAATGGCAGCCTTCGCAATGTCTGCGGGTTCGACTGGGATTTGGTGATAGGCTTTGACCAGGCCGATGGTGCAGCCGTGCAGTGTCGAAGGGGGATCCTGGATATGGGGAATGGGGTACCGATCCGGTACAGTTGCCTTGTTACGAGCATGGTAATAACCGCATGGGCGCCAATCACCAGTCTTATTTGGGATCATATGGAGTGGTTAGGCCCAAGGACTGGGCGAGATACGAATGAAACCAAGATCAAGCATGTGCTAAAACTCCTTTTTGGTGCGAGGCGACGAGCCCGGGCCAATACGGGAGGGCCCTTCGTGACGAGGCGAGGAGGCACTGACACTTGACCTGACACTTGACCAATGGTCGGGAAGGGTTGTGTGTGCCTGAAGAAGCCGCATTGGTGAAGCGCAACAGGAAACGCCTTGGATGGCTAAGCTTGTCTCAGAGTTCAGGATGCGGCTATGCCGCATGTCGACGATGAGATTGTAGTGCCATAGGAAGTCGGCTTCGAATATTCGTTGGCGCACATCCGCGATGACAAAGAGCCAGAGAAAGGTACGCCTGAGGCCAATGTCAAGAGTCACCGATTTTTGGCCGCAAGTCAAGGATAGTCGATCCACTGACCGCGGTGAGAAGAGAGGAGTCGGAACGACGGCGTCTTTCAGCTAATATAGGAGGAAGGACGCAGATATAGGAGGAAGGACGCGGTATCGACGAGGTAGCGGACCATGGTGCGATGATCGGTAACGTGCAAGAGGCGACTGTGCGTGATGCCGGGAACAGCGGTCGCTGTCACTCTTCGGCCCGGTCGTTCCCACGTACGAACAAGGCTCACGACACTTGTTTGCACGTGACCCGTAGCGACGGTTTTGCCAACAAAGGTCATCGGGACTAGTAGAACTGCCGCCGGAGTGATTAGGGCTGGGGCGGTGAGTTCGTGATGAAGGACGCGGTTGGTTTGTGCGGAAGCGGCCACTTGAGCTGTTAGTTGATTTACCTTTCGAGTGACCTCCTCATTAGCAGCGAGGAGACACGCGTAACCATCGCTACTAGCTGTGCCGTTTGGCGAAGGCTGTTGAGAGTGACGAAGCGTGGCCATGGAGGGAAAACCAACATCCATAATCTTGTCAGCCAAGTGAACCGGAGATTTCAGCGTGGATGCTGAAGACGCTGCCAGAATGATGCAGACCAGTGTTGGAAGGCGCTGCAGAAAAATTTCCCGAAGAAGGACGGTGTTCGGAGACGCAGAGAGATCGGGCACCGAGGCTTGCATGCGACGCAGTATGTCAATAGGTTTACGATCGCGGAGCTCCTCTAATGTAAAGAGTTGCTGCAGTCGATGTTGTTCGCTGTCGGGAGTGCACCTGATGAGGGTTTCCTTAAGATGATCGTAAGGATGATCGGCTGGAGGAGAGAGTGGAACATTGCGAGCGATCGCAGAAGTATGAGGCCGAAGCGCTCCGACGACATGGTCACACATGGTGAACTGCGAGGTGAGCCGATGACGCCGGAACAATGACTCCACGGTGACGAACAAAAGTTTCGAGTAGGACGAACAGAACTCAGGGAGCTTGAGAGCGGAAAGCTCGGGCTCGCGCGGCTGCGGCGATGATAATGGTACCTGCTCAGAGGTCATGACTGTCGGCTCGGGAAGAGCTCCGGTGTTCGAGTTACTGGCAGCTGTAGGCCAAGAGAAGCGGCTGACGCGGGCGCAAATCAGGAAGCGAGGGCGATCAGCCGAAGTCTGCGTCACCAATTTGACCAATTTCTGGGACCAGGCAGACAGATGTCAATGCTGTCTTTGTCTTCTTTTCTTGGCCTTTGTCACGCCCGACGGCTTGTACGAGTTCAACGTCACGCCGCTTGACCTGTGTAATGTGCCCGCGACCTCCGAGCGCATGATGGACACCGTTGTGCGCAACTTGAAATGGCACACGTGCTTGTGTTACCTGAACGACGCCGTCGTTTTGGCTCCGGACTTCTCCACGCATCTCCAGCGTCTGCATGGTTTGACGCGTTTGAGCAACGCCTGCCTCCAACTGAATCTGAAGAAGTGCCGATTTGCAGCACGGCAGCTGGCAATCCAAGGTTACGTCGTGTCCAAGGACGGAATCCTTCCCGATTCGACCAAGCTTCGGGACGTGGCCGAATTCCGCAAACGCACGTCCGTCAAACTGCGCAGATTAGTAGGGCTGTGCTCAAACTTTCGACGCTTCATACGCAACATTGCCTCCATCATATCGCCGCTGACGAAGCTTCTTGGAAGTGACGGCCCCCTAAATTCATGGTCCTCCGAGGGCGACGACGTGTTCGCAAAGCTCCGTCTTTTGTTGACGTCTCCTACCATACTACGCTACTACGAACCAACGGCACCAACGGGGATACACACGGCCGCCAGCGGTGTAGGCCTCGGCGCTGTCCTTGCACAGCGCAAAACAGGGTTTTCCGAATATGTCGTCGCATACGCAAGTCGTACTTTTACCAGAGCTGAGACCAACTACACTGTCACGGAAAAAGTGCCTGGCGATCATCTAGGCCCTTACAAAGTTCCGACCTTAACTTCGAATGGGTAGCGCATAAAACATGGACACAAAAGGTAGAGGCGTAGACAGCACAATCGCTACCGTGTCCGTGTTTTATGCGCTAGCCAGTCCAAGTTATGCATCTTTACCAACCTTCCCAACTTGCCGCACTTTCCGACCTTATTTGTACGGTCGCCCGTTTGATGTCGTCACCGACCATCACGCACTATGCTGGCTGTCGTCATTGAAGGATCCCTCAGGCTGTCTTGCCCGCTGGGCATTTCGCAAGCAAGACTACGACATCCGCCTGCTGTACCGCAACGGACGCTAGCATGTTGACGCCGACGCCCTCTCGCGCTCCCTCTTGCCTGACGACAATGCCCCCTGCTCACTATCTCACATTGATGTTCCTTCCCTTGAGGGTCACAACATCGCTACCGAAAAGCGCAAGGGTAAATGGATCGCCTCGCTGATAGACATGCTCACTGATCCGTCGGCAACACCAACCAGTCGCGCGTTGCGTCGTCAAGGCCACCATTTTGCCCTTCGTGATGACCTGCTTTACCGACGCAATTTCAAGGCCGATGGGCACCAGCGGCTATTTCTGATACCCGCAGTCTACGTTCTGAAATATGCGAGTCTTCCCACTCTGATACGCAATGCGCACACTCTGGAGTATCCAAAACTTACCACCGCATTCGAGAACGATACTTCTGGCAAGAGATGTACCGCTACGTCCAGAAGTTTGTTCGCTCCTGCTTCGATTGCCAACGCCGAAAACCTTCAACGCGCGTGTCATCAGCCGGTCCACAACCATTACCTTGCGCAAATCGTCCGTTCGGGCGTGTGGGCATTGATTTGTATGGAGCACTTCCTCTGACGTTGGCTGGTAACCGCTGGACCATCCTCGTTGTTGACCATCTAACGCAATACGCAGAAACGACCGCCCTCCCAGCAGCTACAGCGCGCGATGTTGTCTCTTTCCTGCTGCGCTCCGTCCACCCCAGGAGCTGCTCAGCGATCGAGGCCGTGTCTTCTTGTCGGAAATCTTCGAAGCCATTCTCAAAGAATGTCATACTGTTCACCGCAAAACTACTGCTTACCATCCACAGACGAATGGCCTAACGGAAAGCTTTAACCGCACACTCGGTGACATGTTTTCAACGTACGTCGCCGCAGATCACACAAATTGGGATGCCATTCTGCCCTTCGTCACCTACGCCTATAATGCGGCCCCTCAGAGCACTACTAGTTTTTCACCCTTCTTCCTATTGTACGGAAGGCACCCGTCGCACACCACTGACACGATACTTCCGTACAAGCCGGATCCATCTGAGTGTGTGCCTATTATGGCACAGCCAGGCTTGCTGAAGAGTGTCGCGGGCTTGCCAAGACCTTTACAACGCGCGAACAATAGCGACAGAAGAGAATTCGCGGCGGCACCACCACTTCTGAGTCCACGTTCCTCCCTGGAGAGCTCGTATGGCTCTCGGTCCTTACAACTGCAACTGGCCTTTCTTCAAAACAACAGCCGGAATACGACGGACCATGACGGCCCCTACCGCGTCGTCGCGCGCATATCCCCGCTCAACTACCTGATCGGACCCATCGAACCATCTTCGGACATGCGTCGTCGAGGGCGCGACATTTTAAACGTGGAGCGCTTTAAGGCCTACTATGAGCCGCTCATAGTGACAAGCTGTTAGGTCGCCGGGCGGCTCCCTTTTTGTACCCGGAGTAATTGTAGCGACGCTTTGGAACTCAGTAATGGGTTGCACTCTCAGTATCTTCTAGTGGGTCGTCTTTGGTTCTCCTCAAGGAACGCCGCTCTCGCTCGGAGCCCGTGCTTTTGCCTTGACTGTCCCCAGTGCGCATTGTCGCTGAGTGCCGTCCAATAAAAACCATAGCAGTATATATATATATATATATATATATATATATATATATATATATATATATATATATATATATATATATATATATATATATATATATATATGCTTGTGTGTGAGTATGTGTGTGTGTTTGATTAAATAGCCCCACCTTTGACCGCGCGACAATGTCATGAGATGAAGCATTAGGTGACATAATCGCGTGAAGCAAATTTTTTCCATCACTCGTGGTGACGCCAGCGCCGCGGGACACCCACGGCGACGGCCAATTTTCCCGTGATGAGGCATCAAAGGTTTCCGCCTTGGTAACTTATTTCGCAAGGAGACCGCACTGTTATTTTACGTCTCACGAACCAACCTCGTCGTTCTATATTTTCAGGTGCTATAGGAAGTCACAACCTCGTTCTTGACCAAGAACCACATGATTTTAAGGTGGCATTAAAAATGCAAAATGACTCTAGATACCAAAATTCGGCGCGATTTTGAATACAAACTACAGGCGGCTGTGAAATGAATGTGGCTTTCTGAATTTTTAAAGGAACGTACAGTCGTCAGCGAGCTTAACTTGACCGCTCCTCAGTGTGAACTGCTCTCGTTTGACTGAAGCCAGCCGCGAAGCTCTGCGCTCTGTCACCGAGATAATACCTCGGTATGCATGAACAGTATGACGGCATATATTGGTAACAACTCGGCAACAGAACCCAATGCTTCGCGGCGATGGCGTCAATCAAACTGCTTCAGGACACCCTGAGGAGAGTTCGAGTTCAGCTTGCTGGCAACTGTGCATAACATATCGCATGTCATGTTCGCCATATTATATATAATACCATATATCAATTCCATGTAGTAAACCGAACCGCTTTCTTGTGCAGAATACTAGCTTTATCGAAAGAGGTGACAATATGAAACCGCGGTTCTTCCTGTTCTTCACGGCATGTCTGTGGACGCTGCGCTGCTGCAGCTCCGGTGAGTATTTTTTTGTATATTTCATCAGCACATTAGCACAAAATAGCTATAAACATGGTTTGTACACTTCGATTATTGTTATCATATGATATAAAAAATATGCAAATAGCACGACAGTCAAAGGTGCATTACAAATGCTGACTTATTGCAGCGAGAAAACACTTGGAGGACGCTTTGCCTTCAAGAGTAGAACGCGGTAGCGTAATCAGGCCCCGTCTGCATCGCCTGGTACCTTGACGCAAAGAAAGGAACTTTTGTGCGCGTAGCATTGGCCGTTTAAAACTATCCGGCCTGATGCGAGTACTGTTGTGAAGTGCCCACTACTCCGTAATTCCTCGTTATGCAAATTGACGAAATGCCCACTACGCGTATTTAAGGTGCCACGCGTACCTGCACCCTTTGTAATGAGTGGGGAGGCTTAAACTACACACTGCTTGCACAATTCACATGTTTTGACGCACGGTGCAATCCTACGATTCTGCCGCACAAGGTTGCAGCCGTTAAGGAGGTTCCTGCCACTAGAGTACATTCTTATAGGGCATTTTTACGAAGCACTTTCAAGCGCTGGCGTAACTCTGTGGTAGGAGAGGTGCATGTCACCCATAAGGGCTGGGTTCAATTCGCAGTCATACCGAAGATCTTTTATTGAGATATTTGTATCAATCTTGGATTTTCGCTCACCGACACGCCAATGTTTGGCTCACAACCAACGACGGTGACGCCGAGATCGGAATTTCTGTGAAACGATCTCTTTAACGATATTGCGTTAAGAGTGCCAAATACTCTTGTAGCCTGTGAAATGTTACTTATGCAAACCTGACGGACCGAAATTCTGGTCTTGATAACTTCTTAAAGGAGATAACTTCTTAAAGGAGAGCAAATTGTCCATTTTGTCACAGGACACAGTTTAACGAGCTGTTATTGCGTCCGAACAGGTGTCGTGTTTCTCAAAACATTTACGTCAGCGTATGTTTTCTAATGGGACACATTAGGTGCGTGTCAACCGCGTTATGTGACTTAAGTTCCATCAGCGACGTTATATCATACGTTTCCTGTTTTTTTACGTGACAGTTACTTCCCCACCCATCTCTGTTCTATAGCCTCAGCGTTGCCGTTCTACATTTGAGAAAAACGTTCACACGGCCGGATCTCTATTCATAGTATCGACATCTTAGATTGAAATTGCTGAGAACAAATTCATGCATAAAATAGTTTCCGAACTAACAATATCTAAGAAGTGCGTAATCGAAAGTAGCTGTCAGTATGAAACAGCTGCCAGCAAACAACATTGGTTGAAGAAAATTCGTTTGGTTTCGTAGCCTATAGGTGGCGCATCGCGTCTTACAACATGGCGCCCAACTAGACTATCGCGCCGAGCCGTGCTTCGGCGGTAAGCTGAAAACTCGCTGCCACTGGCGCCCTTTTTTAACATGTAGCTGCCATTTCGCGACATATTAACATCACTGAATCTCTTATCTATCTGGCTGTCTCCTATGAAACTGTCTGCGTGCAATGGGGCACACAGCAGATGCGGTTACTCCGGAAAGACGGTCTGATGCATGGTGTCATTCGAAGGAATTCGTGGACACGAGAGTGGATGTAAAACCGAGGAAGCGGCCGTGGCTCAAGCAACGCCGCGTGTGAGCAATGGCGGCCGCTGCGGCGATAATCAAGATAGTGCTTCCTCCTCGCGCCGCATGGAGGCGTGTCGATCTGTAAAAGACGCAAACTCTAGGCTAAAACTAGCACTCCTCCCACCCCCCCTTCCATACGCACACATAATACTGTGTGCTGACCCATATGACTGCCATTGTTTCCTGTCACTGTGTGGATTAAATCTCAATCTTTGCCTAGCTGTAGAAAAGGATGATGACCAGAGAGCGCGTTTAAATGCTTTCACAGGTTGCCAGGACGTTCTTGTTTGGTTCCCGCCACAATGCCTGGAAGAACGCTTCTCAGTGCCCAGATATTCTCGCTTGAGTGCGCGGATAACGGCCCTAATTTTTGGCTCGTGGTCATCTGCAGGTCGTCGACAACAGGGTACAAGCATTTCACGCATAATACACATAAAATGAAAAAAAAAGAAAATGTTGTAGACGTAATAAACCACGAATTTACAACTCGAAAACGGGGTTTTCGCAAAAATCAGACTAGGAAATATTCCTTTACTTATCACAAAGACGTTTATGGTCCCGAGTTTACCAAGTGCGCAGACGTGAATACGCTAGCATTATTGTGAGGAATGAGAAACTGTCAAGGTCGCGAACTGTTTGCGATCCCATACAGGTTGCACGCCGACAAGAGGAGCACAAACCGTTATTCTGAAACACTTTCACGCCATAGCATAGCGAAGCAATGGCGTTGTTGAACTCATTCACTCTTAACTCATTTGATAGAAATTGACAGTTATTGTCCTCCGTTTAGAGCATCGAATCAAAAAGTTATCTTCTTGCGATTCTTCACCTATAAATCTCGCTTCGGAGTATTCTATGCGCTGTCATCTTGAACTACGCTATGTTACGACTGTGCCTAATACACCACTCAATGGCGACTATACCCTGCTTTCCGCCATCGTTCGAGCTTTCGACATTTCGACCATGGACGCCACAACTGCTGACACTTTATTTGCTTTACTTCTTAGAGTTACCTAAATGCATTTCCTGCCCGTAGCATTCCTGGCGTCAAGCAAAATTGTAGTCAGAATAACTACAATTTTTACCCCATGAATTTGATTCTGCGCAATTATTATTGTATAAATGATGGCATATTCTATTCAAATACTCCTTTTGAACGAACTAAATGTCATGATATAGAACTTGTTGTTAAAATATGCCAATTTTTTTAGTGTATGCGATACCGTGTTTCAAACACTACAACGTTCCGCGCACATTTATTATTTTTTTTTGAAGGACGAAGTGAGACGAAACGACATGCCAGCATTTTAAGATTATCCAGCGTAAAGCCGAGTTCCTTTGTCCCGACACTACCTTTCAGTGGCATACCTCTGATGCCTTCCTTGCAATCTCTTTCCAGGCCCTGAATTTAACGTCACAGATTATTATACCCTCACAGTTAAGAGAGTAAGAAAGGTAAGGGCTTAACAATTTACCATATTGTACTTGATCAAGCTGAGAAGCTGATAGGAAGTTCTTTAAATGAAAGATTAAGAAATAAAATCTCTACATACTAAGTATAATTCATTATTGTGTTTCCGGATAATGAGAGGTCCGGAAGTAATGTGTGACAGCGAGGTTTTCTTGTGCGCCATCGCGCTGCGAATGTCGGCATGCACAACTTAAGTTGATGTAATGCAAAAGCTATCTCCGGGCCTTATCGGTTGCCCGCTGCTCTCTCTCTCTCTCTCTCTATATATATATATATATATATATATATATATATATATAGAGAGAGAGAGAGAGAGAGAGAGAGAGATGCGCCTACCCAGTCACTGCCGCACTCTTTGACACCAGCAACCTGGCGATGACGACGCAGCGAGACCAACTCCTTCGCTTGCTCTATGGTTTTGCTTCTTAGTTTGAGTGCCAAGCAGCGTCCCTCAGCCGCACAATTGTTTCGGACCTTATCGATACTGGGAGCCATACGCTCATTAGACAACGTCCATACCGCCTATGGGCGAGCTAAAGGTGCATTATCAATGACTATATGAACTACATGCTCAAACGCGGTGTCATCCAAACTTCCAGCAGTCCATCGGTAGCCAGCCGTCCTGGTTCAGAGAAAAGACGGTACCATACGATTTTGCGTCGAATATACACGGCTAGACAAGATTATCCGGAAGGATGCATACCCGTTGCCACGTACTGACGACACATTGGACTGTTTGCAAGGAGCGGAGTTTTTTTGTATATTTGATCTGCGCTCTGGCCACTGGCATGTGCCCATGGCTGTGGCCACATTTCGAAAGCCGCATATGCAACATAGCATGGATTGAAGGAATTCGCTGTATTGTCGTTCGGTCTCAGTAACGCGCCCGCAACCTTTCAACACATGATGGACGGCATCTTGCGCGGTCTGAAGTGGCGCACTTGTGCTTGCTATCTCGATGAGACTGTCGTGTTTTGTCCGAATTTTTCGACCCAAATACGCCGTTTAAATCAATATTTCACGCGTCTCCAGAATGCTGGTCTTCACCTTGCCTTGAAAAACTGCCTATCTGCAGCTCGAAAAGTGACTACATTAGGTCACTTTGTCTCCAAAGCAGGCATTCTTCCTCATCCTTCTAAACTTCGGGCCGTGCCTTATTTCCTGAAACCCGCTAACCTTAAAGTGCTACGAAGCTTTACTTGCCTATGCTCCTATGTTCGACACTTCGTTCGCAATTTCGCTAGCAATATCGCAACCCTAACAGCTCTTGTCTAAGGCGACAATTAACTACCGACTTGGTCGGAAGCCTGCGATGATGCGCTTACGGCTCTTCGCCACCTAATTACGTCTCCGCCAATCTCGCGCCACTTCGATCCCAGCGCCCCTACAAAATTCACACTGATGCTAGTGGTGTCGGCCTTGCTGCTGTGTGCGCATAAAACGTAAGCATGACAGTGCTGAATAGCTTGTCGCACATGCCAGATGTGCAATCCCGAAACCTTAGACTTATTACTCTCTAACAGAAAAAAGAATGCCTGGTAATTTTTTTGACTCTTCAGAAATTTCGCCCCACTTTTACGGTCGGCCTTTTGACGTCGCAACGGACTAACAAGCTCTTTGGTGGTTGTTTAACCTCAGGGACCCGTCAGGCCGCTTCACTGTCTGGGCCCTCCCACTCCAGGAATACGACATCCGCGACGTATGTCGCACTGGCCACCGACACTCTGATGCTGACGCCTTGTCCCCATTCCCGCTAATTTCAGACGCCAGCACATCTGCTCGCAATCACCATATCGCCACTTGATATCCAGGACATGGCCTCGGAGCAGCGAAACGACCCATGAATCACCACCATTCAGAATTTTTTGTCAAGCCCTCCGACAGCACCGGCACTTCTAGCGTTGCAGTGCTAGGCGCAGAATTTTGCTATCCGCGACGGACTTTTATACCGATGCAACTACCACAACGACGGCCATACATGGTTATTAATCATACCCCGCCATCTTCGTGGAGACTTATGTGCCGGTAAATGCGCTGGTATTTCTGTTCCGGTTGTTTCAATATAAGTAGCTTCTTTCCTCTTTGGTATTACGAAGAGCGAGCTATGCTATATACCCAAACAGGCTGACGCTTGCTAGGTACCTGCTTTGTCGGAGACGCACGCTTCCTCCACAACGGGTACCACTTGAAAAATAACACTGAGCTTGTTATGATTACTGCAATAGCCTTTATGGCTTGTTTTGCTCATTGCCTGACATGTGGCGATAACATATAGCCAGTCGGCTGTACAAAGACGTAAGACCATTTAACTAGCAACCTCATAAGTGGTCGCTCGCTATCATACCGGCCACTGCCGCACCTGAAGCGAAGTATTCACATGATTGGATGGCGCGGTGACACCAGCATGTCCTTGGCAAAGCAAACATAGCCATTCTTGGTGACAGACCGGGGCACAACTTCCTTGGCCTTCCAACTCCCAACGAGTGTCGACAAGTGCCACGCACCAGCACTCGCTCGGAGCTATCTGATTACCCACACTACCGGATAGTCGCCGCGTGCAGTCACGCTGCAGTAGGTCACGCAAGCAGGAGGTGGTGGCCTTGGTACGTGCATAAGCGTCCAGCCAAGCGCCGGTCACGTCACGCTAGCCTCGCGCGACATGCGCGCTTCGTCGTCTTATCTTGTTTTTTCGTCCTTGACCTCACTCTGCCGGCCATCCCCACACTGCCCCTCTGTCTACAGATGCTATGACTCATGCTCGTGGCAGTTCGGTGCAATGACACCCCAACCGGCAGTGCAGCCTCGATATAAGGTGCACTGAGCTAAGGTACGGTGAGATGCAGCAGACCTGTTGTGCATCTACGGGCTTGAGTAATTCCAGGCACGTGCCACTTCTAACTGTCAGGGGCGGTGTAGGATCCGTGAGGTCCTGAATCATACCTGAGGTCAGAGAGCCACCTGGTCGACCTCTCGATCACCGTTCACAAAATAGCACCCAGTAGGTCTCAGCACTGTAGGTCACTCACAGGCATGCAAGTGCAGTAAGGCCGAAGAGCCACGTCAGGTGTTCAGTGTATGTTCATTGGGTAATAACTAATAGCGCAGCAAGCTTAGAATACGAACAGTAGAAGAAACTATCTATAATTTCTTTCTCTATTTCGAAATTAAATGTAGTTGCAAGTTCATGACTGTGGCCTTTTTTCCACTATCTGTTTTCTAACCTTCTTTCGCTGTTAGTTATTCCACGATGAATATCCACCAATTAACCCAACTCCTCATTCTCGTTCATTGCATGGGATGGCCCTGACAGACAGTGGCAATTTCGTAGTGTTGCATTACCCTGTTTCATATTTAGATTTTTTTCAGTTACTGCAACAGAGCGACTACATCCGCGTAGCTGATGGAATTTACTCTCAACACAACTACCCCACGTGCGTGAGGTCTCATTTCCATGAATACACGATCGCTGGATTTAAACACGCCTTAAGCTACGTCGCACAGGGGTTACCAGTAAGTTCACATTTGTTGTCACATTAGCACAGTGCATGTAGTTGTGTGAATGAAATGACGTAGCGTGACGCTACTACACCTCAACGTAGCGCTACAAATTTAGCCCATGAAGTTATATTTGATGACAAAGTAGCCGAAACTATTTGAATGGTGCAGTTCCATAGAAAGGTCGATAACAGCAATTGGATATTTTTGAAAAATACCGACACCGAGAAAATTGAATACCTTACCCGCGTTTCCGTAGCCGTGTATTGGTCCTTTTGTTGGTCAGTTCTAGAGACTGACTATCGCTGGAAAGAACACGAAATACGTCACGCCGATTCAGTCGGAAACCGGCGTTTCGGAGACAACCGCCACCTATAATAAAACTGAACGCTTTCGTTAAAAGGCATCCATGCACAATGGGAAAGAAAGAAAGAAAGAAGGAAAGAAAGAAGCAAAGAAAGAGAGAAAGGCAGTACGTAAGACTGCCCCATGCCAATCTTCGCTTGCCCCCATTTATTACACTGAAACCTCATTATAACAAAGTCGCATCTCCCACGAAACTTACTTAGTTATATCCAAAAATTCGTTATAAACGTTTATTTGTAACACTGTAGCTATTACAAGAATATTCTTAACTTACTTCGTTATAACCGATAATTCGTTATATCCGTGTTCGTTTTAAGAGCTCCTGAATTTTCGCATGGGATATATGCGAGCCAATTTCGCGACAATACACAAAGATAGCTTGATTATGGAAGCTTTGAAAGGAAGCATAGACCTGTTACGCATGGATTGCTATCTAGGGACTTCGTCGGACTACTAAAGGACCACTTTTTGTGTACTCGCATAGTCGACGGAACCAGTTTAAGTATTTCTCGTTGCGCCAAGGGTTCTATCAAGTCTATATATTGATAATAGCGTAGGTAATTAAAAGTACCTTAGAGTGTTTCTTGCAGTGAAGTTATAAAGCTAGTTAGCGCAAAGAAAAAGTGCTCCTTCCGTCCGGCACCCCATGTTTCGGGGAGGCAAAATACTTTCCTAAAGTAATGCCGCGCTTCACCTTCTCCCCACCCCCACCCTGGCGAACCAAGAATTTCTTGCAGCATTACTGGAATCACAAGGCACTGGCTTATACGGTGCATTATTTTTCAAAGCTTATACCCAAAGGAGCAGCACCAGCAGCTAACTTGTCATAGTGTCGGAACGGATTTGGTAGAGCAATTTAGTGCCTCATATCGCAACGAGAAGCGATGGAAGATGACCAAAATGTGACTAAATTCGTAAACAGCGTCTTTATATTCGGTGTTCGTGTCACTTGCTGGACTGTCGATAAGATGTTGCCATTTTTGCTTTTTAGTGGGATTTAAAATTCATTATCGAAAAAGTGACTTACAAGGCGGTTCTACTGCGCTGTTCACCAATACGACAGAACCCCCCCAAACACCCACACACTCCGTTTTTACTAAATACGATGCAATTCCTGACGCACCCAATGCACTTCGAGCGTATCTATCTATCTATCTATCTATCTATCTATCTATCTATCTATCTATCTATCTATCTATCTATCTATCTATCTATCTATCTATCTATCTATCTATCTATCTATCTATCTATCTATCTATCTATCTATCTATCTATCTATCTATCTATCTATCTATCTATCTATCTATCTATCGTCTATCTGTTATCTATCTATCTATCTATCTATCTATCTATCTATCTATCTATCTATCTATCTATCTATCTATCTATCTATCTATCTGTTTATCTATCTATCTATCTATCTATCTATCTATCTATCTATCTATCTATCTATCTATCTATCTATCTATCTATCTATCTGTTTATCTATCTATCTATCTATCTATCTATCTATCTATCTATCTATCTATCTATCTATCTATCTATCTATCTATCTGTCTATCTGTTTATCTATCTATCTATCTATCTATCTATCTATCTATCTATCTATCTATCTATCTATCTATCTATCTATCTATCTATCTAGCCACCTACGTCTCGGTGTTATCGTCATCGCCTCCTCAACTTGGTGTAGACCAATATTGGTATGGGAGGATAAGAAGGTTGGACAAATATGACTGCCTGGTCGTAACATGTACAGCCTGAAAATCGTGTCGTGTACGTCGTCAAGCACTGTCCTCGAGACACTTGCTGCATGCACCGGTACACCACGGGCCGCTGTACGCGGGTCTGCGCCACAGGTGATTGACATAGAAGTATTGTTGCTGGGCTATTTACCTGTGCTTCTTCGTTCTTCTTACGGTGTCTTGGGCGCGTAGTTTTTTCCCTCATTAGGTGATTGACAGTTTGTGTCTACCCAGAAACGGCGAAAGAGGCATTGCTCTGTTCTTGACAGACAGACAAATGCGAGAGCGTTAAGAAAAAAGTGCCATAAACAGTGCTGACCCACCGAATGCAACAAATCAAAATCACGATCCTAGCAGGTATCGAACAATGCACCAACGCATTATTCTGCGTGGCAGTCAGGTATACTGTTAGAGAGGCATGCAAGGTCTTGTAACTGCTTTGTCGATGTAACTGTAATGTCTATGCGAGATCAATTGCAGTAGCAGTGCAGGCTATTTATTTTATAACAAAGCGGTAAACATTACATATATACTGCTATGTTACAGGCGTCACGTAGGGTTAACGTTCCAGTGTTGGTTCCGGTTTTATAGCAGTCCAATAAGCGCTACATTCAGGTATATTCGAGCGTTCCTCGAGCCCGGAGGAATACGCTAACGAAAGTTACGTATGACGTTGACATCATCGCACAGTAATAAAGTGCACTTCGTTTCGATAGTACTGACGTTTGTGCTCTAAAGTGAGTGCTGACGTTGCGTCAGACCAGAAGTTACCCTTTAAACGCCGGCGCTAGTCGACGTTC
Source organism: Rhipicephalus sanguineus (assembly GCF_013339695.2). Lineage (NCBI taxonomy): Eukaryota > Metazoa > Arthropoda > Arachnida > Ixodida > Ixodidae > Rhipicephalus > Rhipicephalus sanguineus. Next base: position 82,293,053 of record NC_051182.1, on the reverse strand, counting down.
CTGGTAAGCCAACGATGTGCACACAACTACTGCACTTGCAAAATACGTCGATCCCCCTCGTAATTCTTGGTGCAAATAAAAAAATGCAGCATAGTCGATTACTCACCGACTGCTTCGCATAAAACCGATTCCCACAAGGCATGGAATATGGCGTACATTTTTTTTCGCATTATTGATTCCCACAAGAAACATTCTTTTTAAAAAACAACATCAAGAAAATTGTATTGTTGTACTCAACATCTTCCATTTCGAATTATCAGCTTCTCCAATTATATGCAAGAGCGGGTATGATTCAGCCAAAAGTTCAAAGCATTTACGTCAACATAAATCTAGGCCACCGGTCTCTGGCGATACGCCATACGTTAAAAGAACACTCCTCTGAAGAGCTTCCTTCCCGTCATCTCCCATTAACTGTACTAGGGGTTTGCCGAAACGGTGAAGCCATCAGCATGCAACCCACAGCCGAAAATATCGGCATGAAAAATCAACTCACTCGCAGCCCCTGTTAAGCGCGAAACCTGAAGATTAAGCTAAGTTGTTAGGTTGGTTTGCATACGATTGCGCAGTGCGTGCAACGATTTTTTTTTTTATTGCGACAGCATCGACCTTTTTTGACATTCATATCCCCCGGTCCATGCCGCTTGAATGAAACACGGACGCACGTCCCTTTACTCCGCGAGTGGCAGTGCACGCAGCCCTACCTGAGCAGCCATAGCGTTTCCAACACGTACTCCGAAGATGCCTACGAACTCAAGCATTCCCTGGACTGCACAGCGTACCGGAAGCGGCGTGCCATGGGTTCCGACTACGCATGTACTATCGCGCTCAGTATGAGCTACACCACGCGAGCGTGTGGCCGAGCGTTCTGCAAGGTTGTATAGTGGCCCCGATTGTGGCATATTTTCGAGTTATCGGGAGAGAGTTTGGCTGTCCCTGGAGCGCGCATCGCCTCCACTTGCTTTCACCCTCGCCCTCGTTTTGCCCTGCGGTGATATCAGCTTCGAAAATCACAACTTCGAGGGTGAAAGCAAGCAAGTGGAGGCGATGCGCGCTCACAGGGACAGCCAAACTCTATCCCAATAACTAAAAAGAATATACTATAATCGGCGTCACTGTACAACCTTGCAGAACGCTCGGCCATGCGCTCGCGTCATGTAGCTCATACTAAGCGCGATAGCATGTTTTATGAACTACCACTGCGACGCCGACGATGCATTTCAAGTGAAGTGCGCCTTTAATTTCTCTCGCCGTAAATCCAGACATTTTTTTTCCATATGCACATTTTTACAGGAAATTCTCCATATAAACAGAACTCCAGTATTTGATCCAACATTTTTGATGGAACATTTTCGAATGTAACGATTATCTTATATACAACAGTTTGTTGCACTGTCTGAAAAGCTTAAAAAGTTGAAGCTTCACATTTTCGCTAAGTGAATAAAGCGCTGGTTCCACTCACGCCTACTCAGTATAATACCCTTGTTACACAGGCAAGTTAACCGCAATTACTTCCAAGCATGGTTAACCGCGTTGAACCACGGTTAGCGCCAACCACGGTTCGCCGATGTTACACGGCGCTCAAGCGTCCTCGGTCTAAGCGGGCTTGCTTTGGCGTGAACGGCTCTGCGTCTGACGGCAGTCCGGCGTTCAGCTCGGCTGTTATTGCCGCGTCCACTTTCTCATTCCTTGAGGTGCTCCGTAGATGATGCAAATTGTTCTCCCAAAGCCCAATCAGGCTTTGCGTGGTTCGTGCAGTCCAATTCGTTCGTTCTTCACGCCATTCAGGCCGCCATTTTCTCGGTTAACTGCCAAACCGAGGTCGCCAAGCTCGGTTTGGTACAACCGCGGTTAGCGGCATAACCGTGGTTTCGCATACCGTGTAACATAAGCGAACCGCGGTTACGCGTAACCGCGGTTACACTAACCGAGGTTTAGGCTGCCTGTGTAACGAGGGTATAAGAGTCCCGTATGGAAGCCCTATGTACCGTGACCGGCAAGCCACGTTATTCATATGATTACCTATTTATCGTATTCCTCATACATTCATGTCCTCATATGCTAATTTCGGTCTATTCCAAGGTATACCAAGCACGCAGACGTAGGCGGCTACATCGATAGACAAATAGAAACAGTAAAAGTGTTTATGGCTTGCCACGGAATGCATCCCAATTATTACGAGGAACCTGGAGATATACAGCTTCGTTATAAGTGATTAGATGAATAAAAGTGGTGAATCTCCTAATTAGGGCTCAATGAAGAGGTCTAGAGCACGAAACCTCAGATATGTTGCCTAAGGCTGTTCCAGGTGAACACATATGGGTAGAATGGTTTAAAAAAGCAAAAAAAAAAATACCTGGCCTGTCCCTCTGTCACAGGAATCGGTATAACACGAAAGCGAAACGTGTCTTCACAGACGGAGGCGAGCTTTTGTTTGTGCGTTGTTTCGGCACAAGAGCGAAGAAATGGATGCTATAGCAACAAATTGCAATCTCACGAGAAGAGCGGGAAGCAGCTCGAAACTTGCGACACGCTGCTCGAGCAGTAAGGACGCACAGAAACAACATGCACAGGATGAGCGCGAACTAACTGTCGCAGCTCGACAGTCAAAGCGCCCTCCTCAAACACAAAGACGGACGCACGAAATGAACGCACAGGTATACACAAGAAGAGCACGAACTAACTTATTTGCGTGTGACATTTTTGTATGCGAGCAACGCGCTCCCCTCTTTCGCAAAAGTGACTACTGCAGTGCGCGAAGCGACCTTCGTCCTCACTGTAACTTCAACGCAAACTTGATGTGAGAGCACTTACAAAACACCCCTCATCAAGAGGTAAGCGCCCGCGCACGACCGACCGACCACGCCCTATAGTGGTGCGTGCGCATCGCACCGCGCGGGGCGACGGCCTTTAAAGCGCGCTCTTCGAGCCCTTCGCGCCACCTCGCTAGGGATAACAGAAACACGCTCAAGTGCCACCACTCTCTGTACCGCCAACAGTAGTTGGTGTATATAAATGCCTTGCCGTCCAGTAAGCTGAAGAACGTGCCGTCCATAGGCGTGCGCACAGGGGGGCAGGGGGGGGCGGCCGCCCCCCCTAATCACCTAAGAGGGGGGCGCAAAATATGCCCCACACATTGACCCCACTAGTCACCTAAGAGGGGGGGAGGGGCGCAAAACCTGCCTCATAAATTGACTTAGTAGGGGGGGGGGGCGCTGCGATGAACATTCGCCCCCTCTAATGGGGAACCCTGCGCACGCCTATGGTGCCGTCTGTAGCCGAGCCGTCTCGCGCCACGCTCTGGAGCGAAGGGTCGTAGGTTCGACTCCCGGCCACGGAACGTTTCTTGCAGTTTTTCTTGCAGTTCATTCTATATTGATATATGAGAATTTACAGAATGTCTGCTGGTGTTTGACGGGTACAGTGCCGCTTGGCGTGGAGGCGCCTACGCTGACGCCTGGTAGCACATCTCAAGTCTGACAACTAACGTCCATTATCATAATTAAACACTTGTGGTAGGTGAGGTAGTTAACTAACACATTCGCATAGCCACGCAGAAAGAAGTGTCTGAGGAGGTGAAACTGCTCGGCCGCCGCAGCAAGCGAGGGCGGTGCAGTAGCGTCAAGGATAGAGTGCCTCGTGCGCGCGCCCCCGCTTAGAGTGGTGTCAGCTTTTGAAAGGGCAGATGCCGCTTCCTCGGCCTTGGCGGCAGCGTGGCCGCCATTTTGAACCCCGCGCCCGGTCACTTGTGCGTGGCGCGCGCGCTGTTTTTAGGTCGGTGCTCGTTTCCCTCCAGTTTTATGCAATCGCTACCGTCACCATGACCGGGTGTTGCGTGCCGCAGTGCACCAATCATTCCTGAAACGCTGGGACCTGTATCGTTTTAGAAGATACGCGGTTTCTTTGGACAGTAAAAATCAAACGTTACAAGCGGCATCCGAAGAACACATTATGCACTTGCAGCGTAAGTTTCCCGCCGGTATTTCGAATGCACATGCAAGGATAAATTCTGCCGGTGTTAACCTTGCGTAATAAATGGACAGACTGATATCGGCTACATGCTTAAAATGCTTCGGTTCACGTGTGCATGAATCCTGCATTTTTCTTCGCAAACATTCTTTACTGCACTTGGTTGGTCCTTATCTGCCTTTGATTTTTCCTTTCGCTATTTTTGTGATTTAAAATGTATCGTGGAATATATTATGCGTGTTTGTTTGCAGATCAGATCCTTCTTTTTTCCTAATAATTAATATTTGTGAGAATATACGTCCCAAGAACCCCGATATGATTATGAGAGGCGCCGTATATAGTGGAAAGCTCCCGAAATTTTGACCATCTGTTGTACTTCAACGTACACCTAAATCTAAGTACGTGGGCCTCTGTCTTTTCACCTCCATCGAAATGTGGCCGCTGCGGCCGGGATTCCATCCCGCAACCTTCGGGTCACCAGTCAAGTGCCATAACTAAAACCACGCCGGGTTCTTGTTTTTTATATTCCTTTCCGTGTTTCAAGTACGCCTTCTGTGCTGCCCATGTATGTATGTGTGCAGTTAAATGTTTTTTATCCTTCCCTGTTTCTGTGTTTCAAGGTTACATTTTCGCCCTGTCCTAAATAATTAGCCTGTTTTTTTAATCATTTACGATCACTTTGAATCGACCAGTGACAGTTGTGTTTTATTGTGTAATTTGCGTCTTATTTGTGTAATTGCTTCTGTCAGCGCAGCTTTAATGCACAGAAATAAATGGCCGGTACACTGGATATTAACGCGCGCACGCACGCACGCACGCACGCACACACACACACACACACACACACACACACACACACACACACACACACACACACACACACACACACATTCAGTATTTTATTTCTTTGAGCAAGCATAATTTATTTATTAATAATGTAAGCCCTGAAGGCTCATACAGGGATGCGCATACAAACAGTTCTCGCGAAGCGTCTATACAAATAAGACGCATGAAAACAACAAGAAGACGGGGAAGCATTGTGTACAGTAAACACGCTATGTCAGTAAAAAAATACAAGAAACAAAGTCAAGTTGTACAATGAGTACGTCATGGAAAACCAGTTAATGAAATAAAAACTCACAGGCTCCCTTATGCGTTCGCTTAAGACGGCTTGAAAGCGAAAGCCATCTTCTCAGTTTTTTGCGCCCAAAGCGCGGTTTTGCATTGCCTCCAAGATCGGAGGCACCTCACCTAGTTGTGCACTGCCTCCGTGATCTGCCCACTTTTGACCAAGCTACGATGTCATGTGATAACGTCATCATATGACGTCACATCAAAATTTGTGAAGCCGTGATGACGTCATATGGTGACGTCACGTGACGATAATTTTTTGCATCCCTCGTCCCCGACGTCGTGGTATGCTGACGCCGTAGACGCGGGACGCCGACGGTCAAATTTCGCGTTCGATGAGGCATTTAAGGCTTTCGCCTTAAAAAATACGTCCTCGACTACTGACCCGAAAGTCACGGGTTCGATCCCGGCCACGGCGGTCGCATTTAGGTGGAGGCGAAATGCTAGAGGCCCGTGTACTGTGCGATGTCAGTGCAGGTTAATGAACACCAGTTGTTCAAAATTCATGCAGCCCTCCACTACGGCGTGCCTCATAATCATATCATGGTTCTGGCAAGTAAAACCCCAGATTTTATTATTAATAAAATAGACAAATAAACGACGCCGTGCATATGCCGCACAAAGTGTAAAACAGTATAGGAAACACTCAATAATTTGGGCATGCGAGAAAACCTGCAGATACAGAGAAAGAAACTGCAGATACAAAAAGAAGAAGGAAAAACGCAATGATACTGCGCGCATGCAAAGTTTTACGGCATACTACTGAACAACGTATTCATCGTTTTGATAAGGACTCAAGGTGCAACTCGAGTGCCGATACAGTAGCGGCTACAGATTGTGAACAAGAAATGTCAGCAATAATAATGATAAAGAAGCTTTCGTTTCATTTTAGCAGGATATTCGCACCATACTGCCCCTCGGCCCTTTATTCTGTGTTCAATATATGTATGATGCCATTTATAATAAACGAGTAAATTGTTTGCAAACTTAGCAAAATGAGCCACCTTAATCGCGCTTAGGTAGCTTCGCAACACTTAATTGTGTGTGTTCAGATACATATACTGCTGCTGCTGACACGTATACAAATACTTTAAACGATTATTTGTGCATTTGGAATGCAGAGCTTACGAGAAAATTAAGTAAGGCTTTAGAGTTTTTCGTTTCCGGCGTAAGGAAGAGGATTCGTTTTCAACATAACAGTCTACGTCTACATCTAGCGCATAAGACATGCACAGGCCGTCAGCTTACATGAATTACATGCTTCCTTAATAAACATTTAGGCAAGAACAGCAATAAAAGCTGCCCAAGCTTCAAAAAAGAAAAGAAGAAGAGAAAGCTCACTAGCGTGCACTTATTTCCGGACATATCCGCGCACCGCAAGCGCTTTGTGTAGCGCGTTTCGCATGCTGCCGAGCTGCGGCGGGATTCGCAATGGCGGCCGTCGTAGCAGACGACGCGCCTGTCCTCACCCTCAGCGGAGCGCGCGGGCATCAAGGCACCCTAGTCAAGGAGGAAACGCGGTTTTTGCCGCCGCACGATAGATGGCGCTTGCGCCGTGTTCTCATCGTTTCCATGCTCTTCTATGAACACGACATATGAAAATTGTGATAATGCCTCGCGCATTGAGAAATTTCCCAGATTTCTGTCTGTGACAACAATTAATTGATGTGACAGATGTTTTGCGCAGTTACTAATAGATACTGCCCGAATTATAGGCCGTACATCGCTTCAAACGAGCTGCTAGTTATGGCCCCTAAGAAGACGACGTCTGCCGCATGCATAGGCCCCTCGCGCTTAGATCGCTTGTTGTACGCATGCTTGCGTAGATGGCCTTGTGGAGGCGGGGGGAGTGGGGATCCGAATTCGCGTGGGCAAGCTGCGATGCATTGCTTCGCATTTGCAGGCTTTCTGTCGCCATAGCGCTCTCTGTTTTCCGCGTTGTGCAGGCGGCGCTGGCTTCTCGATTTTCCCGCGGACTTTTCACGCCGCAACAAAGGCACTTGGAAAGAAGTATTGATCAGTGAACAAAGGGGAGCACTTTGCACATTTCTACCAGTGCTCCTTTAGGATTGGGCGGCAATGTTTCATGCCGTACTGTAACAGCGGGTACGCGTCCTGCAAGGAGTGGGTACGCAACCTTAAAGGTACCTAGCGACCCTGTGAGGTTGCATGCGTGGCGCGTGCAATACAAAGGAAAGATAGAGAGTTCACGTCTCGAGACTACGTTTGCGAGAAGCACTTCTTGGAGAGTAAGCCCCATCATTCGTTGAAAAACTCACAGGGTCCTTTATGCATTAGACAAACACGACTCGACGGCGAAAGCCATCTCCTTTTTCTTTAGTAGATGTGTCTATCCTGCCCCACCTCCGTACAAACGCTTTCTGCACCTCACGTGGTTTTCCACTGCCTCCAGGATCGGACCACCGACCCCCGATCGGACCACCGATCATGGAGGCAATGCACAGCGACGATTTCATGTGACGTTATCAGACGTCATGCCGATGTCAAAATTTTTGGCGACCTGTGATGCCAAGGTAACGCCATGTGGTGAAGTCATCACGGGATGATCTGTTTTGTATTACTCATGTTGACGCATGAGTAGTGAAAAATCAGGCATCCAAGGCTTTCGCCTTAAACATTATACCTATCACATCGAGTTCGCGTTACCAAAAATTATAAATTTCGCGTTCTAGAAGAACAGGTACACACACCGGTAGATGGGCAGAAACACATAAGCAGAGCGAATACCGAGAGAGAAATAGATGAAAGAGAAAGAAAGATACAAAGAGCGGCAAAGGAAAATAAATAGAGCGAGAAATAGAAATGAAAAAAAAGCATACAAAGAGAGAAGAGAGAAATACATAAAAATAAAGGCGAAGTGAAAGAGTGAAACAGAGAGAGAAAGACAGGTGTTTTCTCAGCTTCGTGCAGCTTCGCGAGCGTCCAGAGCGCCGTTGCGGGAGTGCAACGGGAGCGAACGCGCGCCGCATTATATACGAGCGCACAGCTGGGGCGGAGAGAGAGAAACGGGAGAGGAGAAACAAAGTGGAGACTGCGCTCACGCCACCTCCTCCACCCCACCTCCTCGCGTGAGCGCGAGGAGGGGCGGTAGAGTTGGCGTATGCGCAGTGGGAAGCGGACGCGTGAGGGAAGGACAGACACAGCCCCGAGCAAAAGCTGCTTCGCATCTAAAAAGTCGGTAGCTGAATGGGTACAGCGCCCGGTACCTATCGTCGCGTACCGAGATGTGGGTTTCTCTGTCATGATATCAGTGACAGCGAGATTATTTCTTTTCGATTTTGTTCTCATTATTCCCTGTGGTACTTACTGACCTCATTTCCGTGAGGGAAATGCCGTTAGTGACGTCTTTGAGGCCCCGTAATGAAACACTTTCCCGTTAAAATCATCAATTACTAAAGCTTCCTTAGAAGCAATGCACATATCTTAATTTAAACTTCGCTCTCGCGAGCCACGGAGGTGGGATTATGGGATTCGTTTTCACATTTTTTTTTGGAAGTAACGTCAAGAATTCCGTCTGATATATAGAGTATGACGACTGTTCTATATAGACACGAAGAATTCATGGCGCACGAAATAAAGGAAACTGTTTCCATTAAGAACGATTGTGGCTTGTGATAGCTGCCTTTGTTCTCCTTTAGTGGTATTATCGCGGAACGAAATCAATTTCTTGGAGTGTCTGTTGTTGCTTCTTCGTCATAATTTTCTGATGACGCGTTGTCATGCATATGTGCTACCTTTTTGCACTGTTACAAGATGTTCGTTTAGTGAGACATGTTGTTTTTATGCCTCTTTATCAAGTTGTCAAGATTGTTATGTTGTGGAGACTGTGCAGTTTGAGTTCGCCTGCCTTTTCCATTTTTTTAACAGACTTTTCAGTGCGAGTCAGCGCTTCTTGTGCCCTTGTCACTACGCATCTGTTGTGTGTGCTGCATAATTAAAAAATGTAATGTAAGACGTTTGAATAAATCTTATGGCTTTTCAATTGTTTATGCTTGCGTTTTCATTGCAGGGTTCGAAACATAGAGAACGAATTTACCGGTGAGTTGCATGAAATTTTTACAAACTTTTGGTGGTCTCTCCTAAAAAATATATTTGTGAACCTGCCCGCAGCCGTATTTCATTGCATAGTTACCACCGAGCAGTGTAGCATCGACAATGCTGTAGGGCGTTCTTATATAGCTGGCCTTGAAGTAGAAGCATGGTGAGCTGTGCCAGTTGGTAATGGTTCATTGTGGAACAGCGCAAGAAATGACAAAATACTGAACGTGAGAAAGAGAGACGGAAAAGCGCTGACTATCAACTTATGTTTATTCCTGGGAACAAGCTAATATATGGGAAATTTTCGAGACAGATTCAAAGTCTGCGCAAGAGGTGCAGGGGGGAGAGAGAGAGAAGGAAGGCGAGGGGCACGCACATACGAGAAATCCCGTAAGAAAAACAAGATAAAACTAGTAGAATAACAGCAAGGCGATATCTTCGTACGCTAAGATAATGTTCATACGCCCAGACAATCGAGCTGTTTGTCAAGTAATGCAATGCAGGCTTGAGCGATGCATGTATCTGACAGAGCACTCATCGTGGTGTTTCCAAGCAAAAGAACACATCCGAATTCATGACAGTGTAGAGACAAGTGGGGGCTGGCTTGGCCTTTGAGAGAATTGTTGTGCTCGCGCAGGCGCACATTAATGCAGTGCCCCGTCTGCACAACATACACACGGTCAAATGAAAGTGGGATCGAGTACACCAAAGACGTCTTGTTCTTCGCTTTTGTCTATAGCTTTTCTCGCTGTTCAATACTATGAAGAAAATATTGACCTCAGCTGGTCACCTGCGCGCGCTTTCCTTGCGTAACTCCTTCATACTTGTTTTTACTGTGAATGCACAGATGGGCCCACGACGACATGTCTTCGATATTAGATGCGAAAGCATCTTATGCTCGGGGCAGTGTCCGTTCTGCGGCGTCCGCACCCATACTGAGCATACGCCAACTTTCCCCTCTTTCTCGCGTGAGCGCGAGGAGGCGGGAGGAGGTGTCATGAGCAATCCCTCCGCTTCGTTTCTCCTCTCCCGTTTCTCTATTTCCGCCACAGCTGTGCGCTCGTATATAATACCGCGCGCGCTCGCTCCCGTTGCACTGTCATTAACAACGGCGCTATGGACGCTCGCGAAGCTGTACGTAAACCGCGACGCCGGCAAGCGTTGCACTCTCCTTCGTAATGGCGCTATGGACTCTCGCGAAGCTGAAAGCAAAAGGCAACGCCGGCAAGCGAATCTCGAAGCTGCGAGGCTGCGAAAGCGCGCGTTCGCTGTCCTTCCGTCATTCCCTCTCTGTGCAACGGTGTGCTAAACGCCAAGAACAACGTCAACGTCGGCCCTAGTTGCAGCGGTAGCGCCACCGCCGCGGAGAAGAGGAAGGCTCGGGAAGCCGAACGTAACCGTGAGCGTCGGCAAGCGGTAATTCAAACGGCTCGACAACCACCGTCTCATAAGTCACATAAGAGAAACTGAAAGTCGATGCGCACCCCCCGTGACAATTTCGCATCCCACCATGGTTGCCCGTAGGGGGAGATGATGTGTATTTTGTTAATCGACGCTTCCCTTAGCAGAAACATTAATTTTTGCATAAAGTTAAGCGCAGTACTGAATTGACGAGGATGGGACAGGGAGTGACACACACACAACGCGAAATTAATTTTTGTCTAGTTGTCTTCAACTATAGGAGCACAGTGCCCGTTTTTCATATGTACCAGTATGGGTAGCCACGTACTGAGGAGGATAGATGCATGATCCCGTGTTCCTTAAATTCGCACGTTAAAAAAACCCCAATTGGTCGAAATTTTTGCAGCCCTCCATCGCAGCGTCTGTCATGACCATAGTATGGTGTACTAGAATGGGATAGTGTGCAGTCCGGCGCCGAAAACGTGGCTCTTTTTGCGGTGACAGCGTGCGGTGCCAGAGCACACCGTACTGCTGTGTCGCCAGCTGACGCCGCCCCTTGAAGTAATTTATGGCAAGCTGAGATACAAAGCCTCCAGATCGGTAGTTGCCGTTGCCGCGCTGGTCGTGCGTGTACATACGTGAGAAACTTGCTAATTGGTCCCTACTGTTTCTCATGACACGTTAGCGATTTTTTTTCGTGTGCATGGCAGACTCAGTGTTTGATGGAGCCTGATGCATTCAAGTTTTTGAAGACCAATTGGAATTACGGAATTATTCACATAGGATAAATCCAACACCCCGAATACACCGCGGTGCATTTAGCTGCACTCCTGCATTTTGGCGCCCCTTTGAGGAGAAAAACCTCTAAAGGAATGAAGCAGCACTCGTCATTGAGCGTTGTATTTTTTTCTATCGAAAACCTTGCGACTACTCTTCTGGCTGATGCAGGTGACGGGTAGTCGTGCAACTCACCTGATACTGCTAATGTTAGCCTTCCGGACCTCCTCGTGTGTTTTGACGCATAACTTCAAATTAGTGTGATAGCTCGACAGGCGTATATATGCACTGCAATGAACAGCGATGTGCTTTTTTATGCCGTTTGCAATCGAAACAGTAAGCATGCAGACGATCCGGGACGCTGCTCAGCGATATGAATTGCGCAAGCTCAGACGACGCAGAAGCATCTTTATTTTTGTAATAATGCAACCAAATGAGTGTAAGTGCTTAAATCTTGCAAATATATTTAGTTTCAATCGTGATACGTGACCATTTGACTCAAGAACGGCAGAAATTTTCGCAATTCCGATTTAACTTTCGCGCGCCGGGCACACCCTTAGATTGCGGCCCCCTTCTGGTGGCGTCATCGCAAAAGTGACCCCCGTTCTCCCATTGGTCTGCTGCGAAGACGGCACAATACCCCACTCTAGCACACCATAACCATAGCGGGGTTTTGGGACGTAAAACACCAACAATTATTATATATGCGTCATTGAGCAACTGCCGCCTTATCGCTGGCGACAGTGTTACTTGCAAAAGAAGCTCAACTACTTGCGCCTGTGCCCGGGATGTATTGGCGAGGGTTCCCAGAGATTTTGCATCCCCTGTGTATAGCATTGGGAAGATGTGGGAGGTAACCTTTTCAGTGAAACAGGGTAAAATGAAAGTCAAGAAGCAATCGTGCGCTGCAATACTGTTCATTGTATCCTTATTAAGCATAACTTCAATGCATAACTGAAGTTCTAACTTCAAAGCATAGCTGAAGCCAGGTTGTTGTGCTCTCGCATTATAAACGGTACAAGTTGATCACATTTGTCAAAGTTTCCCACCAACCGATGTAAATTTCTGTTATGAGCTACGCAAGACGAAGCATCGGTTGCTTATGCTGCTACAAAAGTGGATTACCAGACTACCAACGGCACATTTAGGTAAATATTAAAAGTTTCTGATTGCCATGATTCTTATACATCCGAAACAAAATTTATTATAACAAACATCATTGCCGAAAATACTCACTTACCATGAAGTAGGTTTTAAATTATTGTCTGTACAGCAACATCACGATTTGACTCTGTATACTCATTTGTGGATATCGTTCCTATAGGCACGATATCCACAAATGAGTATACAGAGTGAAATATATAGATATATTTGAACAGTTTCCTACAAATTAAAATTAACAATATTACTTCTAGCCTCATTTTTTATGTTCCCGAGATAAATAGGCCTTGTAAAGGAAAGAGGCCACTTCATCCACTACAATATGCAACACCACAACGTTTCGCGAGAACCAAGCTAAGTAGTGACAAGAGAAACAGTTCGAGCTGTGGGACAATTTCTTAATGCTATAAGCAGATTTCTAGTACAATTTGTCGATAATAAACGAAGCTTGGCAGCATGCACGTGAACGTCAAGGTCATTATACATTTCATCCGGAAAGTCTGGGGACTGCTTGTTGACCCATGTTGATGGGCTGACTTTAACCCAACTGCATTCTTTTAATCTGGTTGTGCACGCTTTCAGGTGTGAATAAATCGTAGTCTTCTTCTAGCATCATGTCATAAAGCATTATCGCATAAATAGATTTAACATATAAATGTTAACATAAATATAAATATAATGTAAATAAAAAATAAATGTAAATGTAAAAGTTTAAATAATTACTTTTGCATACACATTGCAGAAAAACCTTGTTCAAAGTGAAATCAGAAAAACCACCACTTCTCATTAGTCAAAGCATATAAACGTAAGTATTGCTTTTTAAGGGTCTAAATATTTAAAGAGGTCGCCTTCTAATGTATTAAATTTACTATTTACGTTTCAGATACTTTGCAAACCAGCAAATTTAAGAAAAAAGGTAGGTTTGTTAGGATGGGTAACAAAAGCATCTTCTTTACTATTATAACATACCAGCCATATTGTTAAGGAAGTCTTGCCAAACAACATGTATTGGAACCAAGCAGTCAGCAACGTTTTCATGGCGGGTATTTACGCATAAAGTCACACATTTGCTCCCGCCTAGATAAATAGCTGGAATGTCCATATTGAAAATGAGCATTCACGGATGTCTGCAAATGCCTTCCCTTGGTGTAAAAAAGAACCAACTCTTCTATGTTACAATACACCTGAACATTTTCATTACATGCCATCTTAACTGTGAAGCTCGTTTTTTTCCCAGAAAGCTGCTAGGGAAAATGAGAAAAAAAGACATTGCTGGTCTCTCCGTCATAACAATCGGTATGACACAGAGTCTTCACAGAGGGAGCTGTTTGTTTCTCGTACACAGATATATGAGAGTTCGCGCAATATCTATTGGTGTTTGTCAGCTATAGCACCGTTTGAGATGGATGCAGCCACGTTGACGCCTAGTGGCACATCTCTATGCAGACGACTAACGCCCATGATCATGATTAAACCTTGGCGGTAGCTGAAGTTGTTAACATGTTAACATGCACCTGGGCACAGCATATGGTTATTCCCGAAGAAAGATTGCATGTACAAGCATATAATGCGAACTAGTACTCGATACGCACTCATTCGAAGCGTTGTATTAGAATTAGGGTAACCTAAACGAGCGATCACGCATATACCACACTGCGCTTCCAGAGCGCGAGAGGCAGATTTCGTAGCCTGAACCGTGAACGTGGAAAGGTGTAGCGCTTAAAACTCGCGTGTTTATAGCTGCACCTACGCAGACTCTACACCAAAGCACACGTTCGTTGCCGGAGCAACGGCCGTTGCTACAGCCGTCTCATTCGGCGTGTTTCCAAGATATAAGTGCATTTCTTTCAACGCCTAAACACACCATGAGGCGGCGACTTTAGGCCAACCCACGCTCATAGCGTCCATCCATATTAAATAGAGCTCTGCGGCGTTTCCCTGGCTGTCACACGGCGTTCCCCGCTCACGCTCACCACGTGAGAAACCATGGCCGAGCGATAGAGGAGACACGAAGCGCGTCGCGTTTCCCTCTCGTCCAGCTGCTGTGTGATTTTTTTGTTAACCCTTTAACACTCCGCTAGATGGCGACAATAATCGACCGCTCTTATGGCTGCCATGCCGCGTTCTCTGATTACGCTCTCCCTGTGTAAATAGAGCGGTCATAGCAATACCGCGTTTCCTGAGCTAATCTTGGAGACCACCCTCATAATGCAGTACTTCAATACACCGCCCCCGCCAATAAGAGAACTCGTGGATGCGTGTCAGTAGCACTGTGGGTGGAGCACCCGGCCGCTATCGCCCAGGACTGGGAAATCAGGCGTTCGATTCCCAGGTCGTACAAATCAAGGAACTTCGTTTCATGGGCGCCCATGAACGCGCGCCTGCATGCCTATCTGGGCGCGTGAGATGTTTCACGCAATGGCACAATGCCGAGACAAACATACGGCTACATATTTCAAAAGCGCGCCTTAGAAAGCAGCCACGACCAAATGCGTCGAAAACGGACCCACGAGGTGAGGGCATTCGAACCGCCGCTAAGCCAGAAGAGAGAGAGAGAAGTGTACCAGTGAAATCGACCCACGCTGCATCTATCGCTAGCTGCTGCAAACCTACAGTATCTAACGTTGGGCGGCGCTGGCGTCAGTCGAAGACGGTCGAGGCCACGCGGCGGAGCTTTCGAATTCACCGTGAAGATGGCTGTTTATGCACAACCTGTATTAGTTCCCTCTTCCGCCTCACATATAAAACGTACCTTAGGTTCTTAAAGGGACACTAAAAAGCAAAACGATATTTCTCGCATTAGTAAAGTAGTCTTCCACGATACCAAAAACACCACGCTCGCTGCGAGAAGACGCTTAATAAGCGAGAAAACGCGCAAAAAGGAAATACAGGTGGCGACGCCACCTTAGAATTCCCGCAGCATTTGCCGTGACGTCACATATTTTTGACGGCGCCTGCTTGGGCCTAAGTAGTTCCTAATCGGTTAAATCGAATACATTGTCCTCTGAGGGCGCCAGAGACTTTACATAACGAGTTTGTGGAAATTTCGTAGAGCCAGTGGCGCCAAAATACGTTACATGCTCTTGGAAATCTTTTACGTCACGAATTACAAAGTTCTGCGCGAAATTTAAAAATGAAACGTTGAACTTCGTTTTCTCGTCTATTAATAAACCTATGGTGGTGAAATAAACTACACAATAGTTCTCCGTGCACAATTTATCAATCTAAACCAATTCATTGTTTCTCTTTAGTGTCCTTTTAAGAACAAAATAATGCCTACTTATCTTGTACGTATACTAGGCCGTGTTTTCGGGGAGGTCTATGGCGGTAAAATCCACACTTCTGACGCTCGTTATACATTTGTTCATTAGTAAACATTAAACGCTGTTTTTCTATAAAATACATAGCCTGCACTGCCAAACGCATCCCATTTCTTACGTGGGACCCGCATTATAGCCGCCTAACCTGAACTACGAACCTTAACATTTGCAGATTACTCTAACATTGACCCTGCAGTATCGGGCCGCTACACTATTTTTTTCGCTCAAGATGACTGCTTTGTTGTTGCCACAACTATGCAAGGTAAGTGTTGACGTTCGAATCGAACATAGTACCAACAGAATATAACATTTTATTGACAACTTCAGTATCCAGGCGGCATCGTTTCTCTGAGTTCTCAGGAATAATCGGGAAGAAACAAGAAGTCCCACTGAAACGTTCCGCAAGCCATTCCAATAATTAAATGTTTCCACACGGAATCCATATATTTTTAGTATATTTTTCATATGTTTTTGTATATTTCCTAAAATTCGTATGGAAACATACGGAATAATTGGAATGGCATACGGAACGTTTCAGTACGAGTAATAGGAATGAAGAACGTTTACTCCTTTTTTGCGCGTTGCCGTTATAAAATTACTCAAATGTCACCGACACTCCGAATGAAGTGGCCGAAGAATACTGCTATTAGCTGGCTATACATTATTTGTTATTTATTAGTCAAAGCACTCCCATTGGCACTAATGCCTTTGTAACCACCGTCGTATATTAGCAACTGCATGATGGTGTTGCTATGCCCAATATAACTGTTTTGATTACCGGAAAGAATAGGTGCATCTCGAAATGGGGAACACTCGTGCACTTTCGTTTAGGCATGCGAGAAATAATGCCAACTCGTCAAAATCATTGCGTACTCTACGAATACGGCGTGTCTCATAGTAATATCATGTTTGGGACACATGAAGTTTGATAATTTTTAGCTATTGTGTTTGTGTAACGCGGGCAGTTGAGTGTGTCAGATGACCATATGTGCGACGACAGGCGCACGCGTATGCAACAGTAACATTAAAATGATGATAATGACATCATGATATCTGCGTCGCCAACTGCACAACACTTCCGATGAAATAACTGGGAACAATGACATAACAAGCGCTTTACCTAACATTGCCCACAATCTCCGCTCCCTTGCGTTTCGACAAATCGATCCGAGGTTCTTGATTTTACCTGCAAAGGCAAGCAAGTCACAATGCTGTCAGGTGACTAGATGATCAATAACTAAGCCCTAACAGTATTGGAACAGATTGCATACTGTTTCTTATGGTAAGGCCCACTTTAGCCGCTGCGATCGATCAAGGCCAGTAAAGGGAAAAGAACGTCTGTTACAAAGAAAACATTTGTTACCTGGACCGCAGCCGACGTGTTGCCGCAAGAGAAACGGGCCTGAAGACATATGAACCTTTCTTAGGTACTCATAATTTTGCTGCTACATAGTAAGCCCTCACGTGTTTTCAATCGAAGGAAAGTTCAGTATATTCAAAACGAAGTCGTTCGCTTTTTACGCCCTGCTATCAAGCGCACCACAACTTTTGAGCGTCACCTCACATTTGTATACGTGGATTAACGCCTTTCAAACCGTCGAGTTATTTTGTCTATGCGCTCCTAATCTCTGTGTTTTAGAAAACACCCGACTCTTCCTCCAAGAGGTATGTTCTAGTGCGTCTTGTCAGCTCGCAGTAACCATTCTGTGTGCATTTCTTCCTCGAATTATCACTAGAATTACAGGCCGGGGAAGACCAGTTACTTCTCGCTGACGGAATAAGCGATTCTTGTGGAACAACTTTTTTCATTAATCATATTTCATGTTAATGGCATGCGTTTTAAATTTCTCCATACTCCACTTCCTGAATATGCCTCCTCTGGTGATAACACTGCGACGTGTTGCAGTACCTCTCAGCATATACAATACAAAAAGCAGTGACTGGCCAAAATCAGAGCAGTGAAATAAAAATTATTGTCGAAGTTTTACGTTTCTCTGGAGCCTCGTTAAAGGGAAGAAGAAACAAAACGTACAGAGAAACAGAGACGGATGATAAAACGCATATATGTAAGGACTGGTGCATTTAGAAAACGAATTCTTTTTCTACGATCCTAATGTCCTGCGATCAAGTTTTATAGTTAAGAGAACGTGAGAATATAGCACACAAACCTCGAATGCTGCTTCTTGGCGTGAGGTGCAATGTACGGCTTCGCTATCTTTCAGGTGTCAGTTGTCAAACCGGCAGGTATTTGTAATCAATTATCTTTTCCGCAGATAACAAGCTGCCAGAGGGAAACAGCACTGCCGCAGCATTCACAGGTAATTGAGGAATATTTGTACATCCCCACTTATGCAACCTCGTTTATATTTCTCCAATTCGCATCCGTATATAGAATTGAGCAACGTCGCACAACCTTACGAATTGTTTTATTGTATGGGCACTCTAGGATCTTTTTTTGCCGTCGCCATTTGCCGACGCCATAATGTCCCGGATATGTATATCTATGCATATATAAATAAAAGCCCGAAAGAAAAATAAAGCGGAAGAAAAAAGACGCCAGGCCTGCGCTGAAACCGCAGCACAGTCACAGCGAAAGCTGGAAGAGCGGCGTTTCTAGAGCCCCTTGTAAGCTCTCCTGGGTCTACAGTACAAGTACACTAGAAATGTACCCACTACGCCATAAATCACAATTTTTGTGAAGTTGGGAAGCACCTACTAAGTCTTTATTTTTCATTCTGCGGAGAAGCGAGGCACCAGCTACACGTCTGTAAGGCATTATGTGCTCTTTGTTGACGCGATGTATGATGACGATGAAGAATTATGGCTCATCCCTTTGTAATGGGTTGGAAGCTTTAAACGGCCCACCAGTTATGTAATTTGGCATTAGGTGACGCCCGGTCGCTATTTCCCTCTCCCGTCATGCTGTGTAACATACGTTGACGTGGGAGAGAGACGGGGGGGGGGGCGAAGAACTTACTGAGACCCCGAGGAAACGGATCATGCGCTTATGGGCTTCCTTGGCAACCAATACAAGTGCACTTGCGAGGAACCCACTACGCTCTAAATCATTGTAATTTTACTGCGTTACGGCCCAGTGTTAGTGCGGTGCTTTCTGTATCGCAAGCAGGTGGACAATTGCTATGCGTGTGGCAAGCTTGGTCACCGAGGCGACGTTTGCCCGAGCCCCAACGACGTGGTGTGCAGGGGTTGTGGATCTTCTAACACGGACGATCACCATCAATGCACGCCAAAATGCAAGTTGTGCGGAGGTCCGCACATAACGGCAGACAAGATCTGTAGGCAACGGTACCAGATTCCCTACGTTGTGAGAAGACGGAGATGGAAGGAGGCGGCAGAAGCTTCTGGAAGCAAGGGCGGTGATGACATGGCCTGGAGCCCACTCACACAAGAATGCAAGGGGCGCTCTAGCTCTAAAGGGCGCTCCCACTCTAGGGGACGTTCCCGCACCAAAGCCGGATACAGATCCTGGTCCAGGGGACGCTCTCGTTCCAGAGGGAGCTCCCGCAACACAGCCAGGTCCAGATCCCGGTCTAGGGGGCGCTCCGGTTCCCGGCGCCGAGAAGGAGAGGTGCGGTTCGAGACGAGGAGGTCGCGCTCCAGGGATCGACAACACGGGGCCAGCGATCATGGGCCGACCGAGTCCGTCAAGGTGCAGCGGGAAAGGTAACGCGGGGTTCACCGCCAGAGTGTGACAGGGATAATGAGAGGCTAGCGCAACTCGAACGCGAAAATAAGGAGATGAGAGACACGATAGCTAGACTTATGGCTGAGATATCTGAGATTAGGAGTGGAGGAGGCCACCAGCTGGTTCAGGTCGTCAGGGAATCGATTCAGTCAACGGAGGTGCCCGTAGTCGAAGAATGCGAGAGGCCTGCCAAAAAGAGGGCCATAGTTAGCGAGCAGGATAAGGCCTCGGGTAGAGCTAGGTCGGAGATTCGCGAAATGCTGTCTTCACTCAGCGAGAGCATAAAACAGCTAAGCGAGACGGTCTCGCGCATCCAGGGTAGCATGCTTGCCACGGAGGAAGGATACAATCAGAGGTTTTGCAAGATAGAGTCGTTTTTGGAAAACGTCGTTGCACCCGTCATGGGTCCGAGAGCGCTGCCACCGCCGGCGACGGATAATTCAACGACGTAATCGCAACAGCAACACGATGGCCGCACAAACTAGTGCATTCATAATGTGGCAATGGAACTGCAGGGGGTTCCTTCACAAGAGGGCCCCTCTGCAGCAATTTATTCGTTCACATTCGGAGAAACCGCACGTCATAATCTTACAAGAAACACTAACCGATAACGTCATGCTACCCTGTTACCGCTCTGTCGTGAAGAACAAAGAAGGAAGAGGTGTTGGTGCGCTAATAAGCAACAAGCTGACCCACGTCGTCCGCGACCTTAACATGGCTTCGAGCAAAATCGAGCATGTCGTGATAGAAATCATCCCAGGACCCACTAACAGAGAGAGCATCTTTCTTCTGAACGTATACACCAGTCCTAAGGACTTGAGACAGCGCTTCAAGACTCTCCTATCCAAGGCCGTACAACTCTCCAGAGGAGCCCCCCTTATTATAGCGGGTGACTTTAATGCTCCTCACCACACTTGGGGTTACTCGTACGACACTCGCAAAGGGGAGGACCTCTGGCGGGAAACGATGAACCAAGACCTGATGCTCGTAACGGACCCTGCGTTTCCCACCAGATGTGGTACTTCGTCCAGCAGGGACACAACACCGGACCTCACCTTTGTCCGGAACGTGGCGGAAGTCAATTGGACTAACCTCAACGTCGACTTTGGTAGCGACCACTACCTCTTGGCCACTGTCCTGCGGGTTGGACGGACAAGACAACACAAGTTCCGAGTGACCGATTGGGACAAGTTCCGCAAGCTAAGAGAGGACAGGTCTGAGGGCGAGGAGAAGCTCGACCTTGAACGCTGGACGGCGCAGATCGGCGAGGACATCCAGGCTACCACTAAGGAAATCACCACGGACCTCCCCGTAGAAAAGATGGACAGCAGACTAGCTCATCTTCTCGAGGCCAAACAGTCCCTCCTGACCCGGTGGAAGGGGCAGCGCCTCAATCGCAGGCTTCGCAAGAAGATAGCCGAGGTCAACAGAAGCATTGAGGAACACTGTAAGGTCCTTTCTAAGCAGCACTGGGACGAGGTTTGCAATTCGGTAGACGGACAGATGCGGAGGGGAGGTCCTTGGAACCTCCTAAAGCACCTGCTGAACGAGAACAACACCAAATCGAACCAGAGATGTACACTGACTCGCATACTTCATGCAGCTAGGCAAGGATCCTCGGACAATCAGGTACTGGCAGAACTGGTTGGGAGGTACCTACCAATCGCCTCCGGCCCGCCACCTCCCGCCCCTGACTATGCGGGGGGTGCTAACCCGGAACTGGACGCGGAATTAGGAATCGAGGAGATCCGACAGGCCATGCACGACCTAAACGGCAGGTCGGCCCCGGGTCCAGATAAGAACGCGAACAAGGCCTTGAGAAACTTGGAGGACAGGTCGGTTGCCATCAACCAGGCGTGGAGGAGTGGTAGAGTCCCGGAGATGTGGAAGACGGCCACCACTATCCTCATCCCGAAACCGGGCAAACCTCCCAGCCTCGACAACCTCCGGCCCATCTCGCTCACGTCGTGCGTGGGTAAGGTGGCTGAACATGCCATCCTGAACAGGGTTTCCCGATACCTGGAGGACCGCGACATTTACCCCCACAATATGATCGGCTTCAGGCCGCGCCTCTCGACGCAAGACGGCATGAAGCTCATCAAAGACCAAGTCATCGATCGCAACACAAGGGACGTAAGAGCAATACTGGGACTGGACTTGGAGAGGGCATTTGACAACGTTCTCCACTACTTCGTGCTGAGTCAGATCTCGTGTATCGGGCTTGGCAAGTGCTTCCACGACTACACGAAATCATTCCTGACAGACAGAGAGGCTATTCTCAAAATGGGCGACCTAGTTTCGGACCCGGTCCGGCTTGGCTTCAGAGGGACGCCACAAGGGTCAGTCTTACCCCCGACCCTCTTTAATCTCGCCATGATCGGTCTGTCTAAAAGACTTTCCGAAGTCGACGGAATTAACCACACGATCTATGCCGACGACATTACCATATGGTGTACTGGAGGCAGCGATGGACGAATAGAGGCGGTGCTACAGGAAGCTATTGAAGTCACGGAAGACTACCTAAAACCGACTGGTCTTCGGTGCTCGTCGCGGAAATCGGAACTCCTGCTGTACAGGCCTAAGCGCAGGGGCCCCAAACCGAAAGGTTGGAAGCCAGTAGAGGACGTCATCATCACTCTTAGAACAGGTGAAGGCTGCATCATCCCCAGGGTGGACTCCCTCTGGGTTCTGGGTATGACTATACAATCGAACGGCTCCAATAACCTGACGGTAGCAAGACTCGCCAGAAAAACGGACAATGCCATCAGACTTATAAGGAGGGTTGCTAACCGGCAACAGGGACTTGTGGAAGATAATCTCGTAAGGCTGGTGCACGCCTTTGTGATGTGCCACTTTACGCTCCGCTCTCTGCCAGTTGTGCAGCCATGCACAACTGGCAGAGAGCGGAGCGTGACAAGCTCAACACGTTAATCAGGAGGGCCATCAAGAGAGCTCTCGGGCTCCCTATGTACGCAAGCTCGGAGTGACTGTTTCATCTCGGAATGCACAACACGCTGGAAGAAATTGCGGAGGCTCAGGAGAGGGCGCAATTCGCCAGGCTGTCCACCACGCGTTCCGGTAGGAACATTCTGCCGGAGTTGGGGACTCCAGCGACGGAAATCGAGTCTCGCTTCTGTAGCATTGCCTCGTGAACAGCGAGGACGAATCACCGTTGTCCCCATCCCGCGAAACGTCCACCCTGAGCATAACGATGGTAGGATACGGGCCAGGGCAAAAGCTCTTTTAGAAAGGGCTCACGATCAGGCCGGGGACTTGCTTCGTCGACGCGGCCCGGTATCCCGAGGGGAAGGCGTATGTGGCAGTGAGCATCAACCACGAGGGGATAATCACGAACTCGACAACGGTCCGGACGACAGCAGCCGAAATAGCGGAGCAAGCTGCGATTGCGTTAGCCTTGCTGGACAACAAGAGGTCCACGATTTACAGCGACTCGAGATCAGCGATTAGAGCATTTGCCAAGGGCACCATCTCGGAACCGGCCTTGCGGATCCTCCGGGACAAGAACATCGAGCCACACACACTCGTCTGGTTCCCAGCTCACATGGGACAGATCAAGGGAGCCCCGCCCAATCTCAATGAGTCGGCCCACATAGCTGCGCGAGGACTAGTAGACCGCGTAGCTACCGGAGGGCGCGCTGAGGTTTTGGAGAATCGGGACCCGCCCACCTCGTATAACGAAATTACCAAACATTTTTACCTGGGGCGGAGCGGGTACCCTCCACCACACAGAAAATTAAGCAGACCACAGGCTCTGACACTCAGGCTACTTCAAGTCGGGGCGTACCCTTACCCCGCGCTATTGCACAAGATATATCCTGAAATACAGCCAACTAATGCATGTTCATTATGCGCAGATATCGCTAATCTCGAACATATGCTCTGGCGGTGCCCCGCGTCACACGGCGGCGAAGTCATCACGTCGTCAAAATGGGAAGAAGCTATTTTAAGCTCCGGACTCGAAGCACAACTATGGGCAGTCCAACGGGCCCGCGACGCAACAGAGAGACTTGGTGTCGAGGCTTTTGTGTCGTGAAGACATCTGAAATTGAAAACTTCAGACTGCACCTAAATTCCGTTCACCCAGCCATACAGTTCACGGTCGAGTGTGAACGCGACAGCACCCTCCCCTTTCTCGACGTCCAGGTGGCAAGAAGGGGCAGTGACTTGGAGTTCTCCGTTTACAGGAAGCCGACGCACACCGGCCGGTACCTTCAATACGATTCGTCCCATCCCTCCACCCACAAGGCCTCCGTTGTGTCCACATTACTTCAGAGAGCCAAAAAGATATGTTCCACTGACACGGAACGCCGGAAAGAAGAGGCCCGCGTAATTGCGGACCTCAGAAAAAACGGTTATCCCAGAAATTTCATTCGATCCGTAACCCGCCGCGCAGAGAAAAAGAGGTTACGCGACTCCCAGCCAGCATTGACGAACAGCTCTCCAAAACGCGTGTCGGTCCCATACGTCCAGGGAGCCAGCGAGGCGTTGGCTCGGATTTTTAGAAAAGAAGGCGTGCACATCGCGCACGTGCCTTCATGCACGCTGGGCAGCTTCCTTCCCCGCCCGAAAGACCGACCAACAAAGGACAGGGCGCCCGGCGTCGTTTACAAAATACCGTGTGCCGACTGCCCCTCGTCATACATCGGTGAGACCAAAAACTTCCCCGAACGGATTAGGCAACACGTCAACGACGTCCGTAAACTCAACAAAGAACGCAGCGCCGTCGCCGAGCACGCAGAGACGTTTGACCACAGAATAGACTTCAACGGAACCGCCATCCTCGAAAGTGAAACCAAGTGGAGGAGGAGGTTACTACTGGAGTCGTGGCATATACAGAGGACCACTCAAAATATCAACCGTTCACTCGGAACTCTCCCCCCGGTGTATGCGCATGGGCTACGCTCCTCGGTAATGCGTGGGGTCGTTAACCGCCGCGAGAGTGCCTTAAAGAGGCCGCTGCCAAGCCGCCGCAGTCCCCCCTGAGGAAGGAACCGAGCTGGTTCCGAAACGTCGGGTTTTTACGTGTCTTCGTAACTTTGGTTGGAGAATAATTATCAGTTATCTCAGTTTACTTACACAACCAGACAGACTTCTGTCTAATTTTTACCTTCAATTCAATCAGCCAGGACTTCGGCCGCGATACCATGCAGCTAGTCAAGCGCTACATACGCATCAAGGAGGGAATATCAGTCTTCAAAACTCATCTGGACTTCAATCGCACCTGCAAAGATAGGAAAGTCGTTCCTCAAAGCCTACGCCTGAAACGCCCTGTCTCGACCCCCTAAGGTATGGAAATCGTCATGAGAGCAGAACAACGGCTGGTCAACGCCCGCCTGCACGAAATCAACGCCTCTCTACGGAAAAAGGAATTAGACCTGTTCTTCGCCAAGCGTAAACTTCAGCACCGCATCCCTGGATTGATGCCTCCGATCGACGCATTCGCGGACTCCGTGGCGGCGTCGTCTGCAGACAGGCATCGGACCGTGCAGGATAGGAAACTTTCTCACCTGTTGGACCGGGGTTCGCCTCAAGGCAACCCAAATCCCAGGTTTGTCACCAATTTGTCATCCCGCCCACTCACTAATCGGGAAACTTCTGTTCTGGCAAAGGGACACGGGTATAACGTGTCAACGACGCCCCGTTTATCGAAAGTCGTCGCGGCTGTAGAGGAAGCCGTCCAGAGTGTGAGGCCAAGCGCCAGAGAAGAAATTAGACTAAAATCAATTGGAATCCTTTCGAAATTGCCGTCACAAAGGAAAAAGAACTTGACCGCAGAAGAGAGCAAAGCCCTTCGGGAACTCCGGCAAGATCAGAGCATTGTCATCCTCCCCGCTGACAAGGGCAACTCAACGGTGGTGTTGGACAGCCGGGACTATGACCGGAAGATTTCGGCCCTTTTAGAGGGTGACGCATATACGCAGCTAAAAAAGGATCCGACGAAGCAAACTCAGACTCAGCTAAACAAGCTACTCTCCGAAATTTTCAAGCACCACCCACAATTAAAAGCACTCTACCTAAGTCTAATCTGCCGCAACGGCTCCGCACCGCGTTTCTACGGACTACCCAAAATTCACAAGCCTGGCGCCCCCCTCCGACCGATCGCCGACTTCACTTCCTCTCCATGCCGAGCCCTTTCAAGCTTCCTGCACCGAATCATCGCCCCTCTCACCCGGAATACCCCAACTCATGTCCGCGACTCCAGCCACTTCGTGCAGCTAGCATCAGAGGTGAGCATCGACGAAGACGAGAGCCTGGTCTCGTTCGACGTCGTATCTTTGTTCACCAATGTGCCGGTACCCTTATCTGTATCCTGTGCCCGTGCTGCTCTTGAGGGTGACGATGGCTTGAGTCAAAGGACCCCACTCACTATTGACGAACTCTGCCGCCTACTGGAATTCTGCCTGTCCAGCACGTATTTTTCCTACAAAGGAACAATCTTCAGGCAAAACAGTGGAACCGCAATGGGAGCCTCCATCTCCGTCACAATGGCAAACCTGACCATGGAACATATAGAAAGGGAAGCACTTGGCTCCTTCTCCCCGCGACCCAAGCTCTTTCTTCGCTACGTGGACGATTGCTTTTGTGTCGTGAAGACATCTGAAATTGAAAACTTCAGACTGCACCTAAATTCCGTTCACCCAGCCATACAGTTCACGGTAGAGTGTGAACGCGACCGCACCCTCCCCTTTCTCGACGTCCAGGTGGCAAGAAGGGGCAGTGACATGGAGTTCTCCGTTTACAGGAAGCCGACGCACACCGGCCGGTACCTTCAATACGATTCGTCCCATCCCTCCACCCACAAGGCCTCCGTTGTGTCCACATTACTTCAGAGAGCCAAAAAGATATGTTCCACTGACACGGAACGCCGGAAAGAAGAGGCCCGCGTAATTGCGGACCTCAGAAAAAACGGTTATCCCAGAAATTTCATTCGATCCGTCGCCCGCCGCGCAGAGAAAAAGAGGTTACGCGACTCCCAGCCAGCATTGACGAACAGCTCTCCAAAACGCGTGTCGGTCCCATACGTCCAGGGAGCCGGCGAGGCGTTGGCTCGGATTTTTAGAAAAGAAGGCGTGCACATCACGCACGTGCCTTCATGCACGCTGGGCCGCTTCCTTCCCCGCCCGAAAGACCGACCAACAAAGGACAGGGCGCCCGGCGTCGTTTACAAAATACCGTGTGCCGACTGCCTCTCGTCATACATCGGCGAGACCAAAAATTTCCCCGAACGGATTAGGCAACACGTCAACGACGTCCGTAAACTCAACAAAGAACGCAGCGCCGTCGCCGAGCACGCAGAGACGTTTGACCACAGAATAGACTTCAACGGAACCGCCATCCTCGAAAATGAAACCAAGTGGAGGAGGAGGTTACTACTGGAGTCGTGGCATATACAGAGGACCACTCAAAATATCAACCGTTCACTCGGAACTCTCCCCCCGGTGTATGCGCGTGGGCTACGCTCCTCGGTAATGCGTGGGGTCGTTACCCGCCGCGAGAGTGCCTTAAAGAGGCCGCTGCCAAGCCGCCGCAGTCCCCCCTGAAGAAGGAACCGAGCTGGATCCGAAACGTCGGGTTTTTACGTGTCTTCGTAACTTTGGTTGGAGAATAAATATCAGTTATCTCTGGTTTTACTTTAGCATGCTTTTTTCACTGAACACCAACTAGACGAACGATCTTAGACTTTTTCAGCTTTAAAACTGCAGCGCCCGGCAAAGAATGCGCCTAACGTTAGGGGGTTTGAGGAAGCACGCTGGGAACGCTCCAGGCGCCGTTGTTTGAAGAAACTGAAGGGAAAAAATGAAAGGGCGTTGACTGTAGAAGCGGTCGTAACGAGAAAGATGACTAAAACTACAAAACATGATTGAGGCGTTCGCGATATGGCTTGTTTCGCACTTGCAGTTCACTCTTAATGCACCTTATTGTCTCCTATTATCGCAACGGCGTCATCATTACGTTGGAAAGAACGGGCAACATTGTATGCAAGCTTCCCGCACGTGGGATCTTTCAGTTCATTTCAGTGGTGTGTCAACAAACATCACAGGGTGAATGAAACGTCGTCAGTTGGCCCCGACGAAATCGAGTTGAGTGTAGGCCTCCATTTTATTGTATTTTGAGTGTTCTAGGCTTAATATCTTCGGAGTGCGTGCCCCTATTGCTGCCGTTGTTGCTGCAGTAATTTCTTCAGCCTTCAGTCCACGCAACCCCGAAGCAAAGCATTTAAAACAATGAGGTGTGCAAAAGTGTTAGAGGGTCCCTTAACGGCCTCGTTGAGTGGCCCCTTGAGCAAAATTGGCAGGCGAAAGAAATGTAAAAACACTTAACCAACGGTGCTGATGACATTTTGTTGTGACGCCACATTACCCGTCATCATGACGTCACGGTTCGCGGGAAATTGTGACGTCCTTATGTCGTCATCAATTGGCGTCGTCGCTTAGTAAATTGTAGGTAGCCGATCCAGGACGTCGTGCAACACCACGCGCGGTGCAGAAATCGTCATGGGGGAAAGAACAATTGAATCGACTGAGATAAAGCGCATCTCTCACAGTGCGTTTCGTTATGTCTTGCAAATTCTGACACCCAGTTGCATAACAATGCATTGACAAATGCGCATCAGGCTTTGAATTTCAAGTGGTGCAAAATGTAACATGCCACCGAGTCTTTTTTTTTTCCGAAAATGGAGAGTGCCCTCAAAATTTTAGAGAAATTATTGGCGCGCTGAAGCTGTGGTGAAGTGAACTTGTTACTTGCATTGCTTGGAGGAAACTCCGAGTTATAGAGATAAATGCGTGCAAAACGCGCAAATACTTTCATTAGCCACAACGTTAACAATTCGAAAGGAATTTGCTGAATTCCACTGACAAAGGGCAAGTCTAGGAACACAATACGCTTGTAGTTTTATTGAGCGCAACGTATGTTTTTTTTTTAATATTGAGGATTTAATATGTTTTATAAGCGTATGTGCACAGTCAAGCGTTTCGTAGGCACTTTTGAATGAAGTGTAAGTGGTTCCGTAAGCTGTGTCGCTGAGAAAATGCAAAATGGAAGATTGTGTTATTACAGCTTCTTGCTTGTATGCTTTATTAAAATGTTCGTGCAGTATTGGCAAAAATCTCATACTTCAATTTGTCGTATAATTCAAACACCTGCGCACTTTTACCAGTATTGTGTGAAGGATTGCACACTCTCGCATACTAGAGTTTACTTTTTGGTATTGCTGAGTTAGAAAAGTTTATGCAAATTTCTAACTAGTTGCAAGTATGAAACAGTTAAGAACTTTTATAACATAGCGAAGTATTCTCTCACTATATGTGCCTACTAATCATTTTACATTATGTTTCATAGTATGATCAAAATGAATGTAGATGTTGGTAAGAACAATAATGCATCGCAATTTATTCGGATATGCTCTGTGCAATTTATTCAGATATTCTCAGCCCAAATAGAACTTACAAAAGCGGAAACGAAGATCTGGAAACAATTTCAGGCCAAAATGTTCCCCGACCATGCGATCATCCAAGCGATGTAAGCTAATGAATGTCGTATCCCTTCGTACATTCTGTACAGAGAGCGCTTCGTGCGCTACCTACTACACAATATTGGATTGCTCGCTACAGAGAAGCTAGCAAAACCCTTATCCAACATCCCACGCAAGAACCAGCTCGGCATCGGAAGGCAAAGCTGTTCGCCAGAGCTGAAACTGCTTCCAACACTGCTGTGATCTTGGACAGACGGCTTCTTTCAGTAGCGGGGATGCTACGTGCTGATCAGGACATCTTGAGGGGCTAGTTGGTTCATACTATGCAGGAAAAATTTGCGCTAAACTAGAAAAGGACAACACGAAGAAAGGAACACTTCAACAGATCGAGCGCACGCTACCAACTGTTCTTATTGAACGTAGAGCATCGGCTAATATCTACGTTCAATAAAAACAGTTAGCAGTGTGCGCTCGATCTGTTGAAGTGTTCCTTCTTTGTGTTGTCCTTTTCTAGTTTAGCGCAAATTTTTCCTGCATCCTACATGCGTTTTCAATTGATGGTGTCAATACGGGGGAACATGTGGTGGTGCGCTTGCGCTGTCGACACTAAAGAGCAGCCAGAAACGGCAGAAGAGCTCGCGCCAGAGGCCTGAGGCTGGCACAAGGCCAGTTTGCTTTTTGCATTTCAACATGGGAGCATATTTCGTTCACTCGCATTTAAATTCTGACCCTGTACAGCAACCGTTTCACATGAATACCTGAACATAATCGATATTCACTGCCGTGTTTTCTTTTAAGTACAATAGGCGTGGTTATTACTTTTTCGCTATAAGAAGAAACTGACCATTGTGCGTATAAATATTGCAGATACTATCCAATTCGTGTACCTATATACAGTCGTTATTGTGGTGGCCGTGTAATAGTTACTGAAAAAG
This sequence comes from Rhipicephalus sanguineus, assembly GCF_013339695.2. Classification (NCBI taxonomy): domain Eukaryota; kingdom Metazoa; phylum Arthropoda; class Arachnida; order Ixodida; family Ixodidae; genus Rhipicephalus; species Rhipicephalus sanguineus. The sequence continues at coordinate 82,263,101 of NC_051182.1, read as the reverse complement.
AAGGTTAATAAGTAGTACTATCCTTAAACTTTATGATGTACAACACCATATTATTCAAAATTTTGATGTGTACTTTTGATTTCTCAGGAAACCCACAGTGCTTGCTCTGGAGGAGGCCAGAGGGCACGAAACAAGAGCATTCCGCATGCATAAGTGCATTTACGAAGATATGCAGCTTTTACAGAGGACACGAAACTAGGTACAAAAAAGAAATATGCGCTGGTACATAAAGGTATAAGCGCTATTCAAGAACATCAGCGAAGATTCACTACGTCAAATTTAAGCCTGTCAGTACGCAATTCCTTGTGATGCCGAACTTAGGAAATAAAGTATTATTGCTAAAAATAGCTTTTATTTATTTCCATGGGTTATCTTTAAATTTAAAGGGATTCAGCATGACGAGTTGCATGTGGCAATACATTGCATGCTGACCCATACACATTCCACAGCAAGGCTGCGAAATCCGAGCACATTCAGTGCCGCAGAACATTTGTTTCAAGTAGTGATTGCGGCAGCATATTACATATTAGTCTGGGCCTGTCAATGCCATACGCATCTAACGAGCTTAGAAACTAGAAACATCTCGGCTCCTCAGCGACGGCAACATGTATGTATGTATGTATGTATGTATGTATGTATGTATGTATGTATGTATGTATGTATGTATGTATGTACGTGTGTATATATATATATATATATATATATATATATATATATATATATATATATATATATATATATATATATATATTACTGCGGACAGACCCTCTTTATGGTAAAGAGGGGTATGGTAGATATATGTTTGTGTAAATAGTACAGAAACACGCATTGAGACGACTACGTACCGATGTGTTTCAAACTGTGCCGCTGTCTTGGAGGAAGAGCTCGTACCAGGTTTCTGTCTTCGTTATTATCATAAGTTCAATTATGGTTAGGGTGTCCTTGGCTAGTAAAAGTGGTACACCTCTTCATGGCCTCACTCTACTTGGCGGAATCATTGTCCGAGAGCTCTGATCTGATTCAGTAGCATGGTCATATATGTTCAGCAGCGGAGCGTCAGCAATATATCCGTTTCTGCTATCGAATGCAATTTCGAGCGACACCTAAAAGATATCTGTGTTCTGTCCTTAATATAAAGGCATGTCACGTCATTACGGTAGCTAAAAAAGAGAAATTACAGCGTGTACTGTGGGCCACCTAGAGAACATGAGGGCTCTTACACATGACCATGTAATTACTTATTTCATATTGAGGCCATACATGCCGTCAGTGCAGAAATGTATTAATGACGAGTACCTTGTAATTTTTTATTGAAATATGGAGTACATTTCTGGGTGTACAGGAGTCGTTATTAACAATATTGATTGTGTGGTGGAATTTATAAACTACTATACAAAATAAAGAGGAGAGGCCCTGTAGTCACTCCGCTACATCTGTGTTATTCCATGTTTTAGCCGGTGTCCTGCATATAATTTAAACAATACAATAAGCGTTTCTCGCAGAAGAATGACACTGCTGCCTGGATTATGAGTTTTTGGCTGCGGAATCTCTTTCCTGTACAATAAACTTGGTTTTTAAATACGAAGCATTTCTTAGCGAACCTCATGCACTTTGGCCGTTTCTATCTACGTATCTATCTATCTATCTATCTATCTATCTAGCCGCCTACGTCCGGGCGCTCTCCTGGTCGTCTCCATAAATTGTAATATAAGAAAATTGGCATAGCAGGGGATCAGTGCATGACGAACACGATCCACTGGTCACGACATGAATAACGCAAAAAACCTGTCGTGTACGTCATGAAACCCTTTCTCTCAGTCACGTGTCGCACATTCCGCATACCAGAGTTCATGTTATACGGGTATGTGCTGCAGGTGATACAGGGTGTCAACAAACGCAGTAACGGCGAACACACACATTGACATGCAAGGGAAGTAATAATATTATTGTTGGGGTTTTATGTCCCAAAATCATATCATTATGAGAGACGCCTTAGCGAAGGGCTTCGGAAATTTTGACCATCTGGTAATCTTTAACGTGCAGCGAGATCGCACAGTACACGGGCATCTAGCATTTTGCCTCCATTGAAATGTGACCACTGCGGCCGGGATCGAACCCTCGACCTTCGGGTCAGCAGCCGAGCACTGTAACCGCTACACCACCGCGGCGGACGCAAAGAAAGGGAGGGAGCTGAAGACAGAATACCTATGAAAGACGCTCTACTACCATCCACTTGATCACGTGGTCCGCAACATGGACTACGTGGATTACAAAAAAAAGCCGCGGTGAATGCTTCCCTACAATAACTCTCTGGAGAGAACCAGGCCTCTTATCATTACCGCTGTCTTCAACATTGACTTATCAAGACCCAACAACGCCTGGTCCTTATAAAGTGCGTGAAAGACGGCTTGGATGTGGACATGCATCAAAAGACCTCGCTGCCGCGTCCAGGACAAGAGGCATCACAGATCATTTCATCGTAAGAGGCATCCAGGATTTCCACCAGCTGCACTATACATCGCACTTCACTGCACTTAGACGGCCCTCGTAGCCGCGATCACGAACAGATCTAATTAACAAGCCCACTCCAGCTGCTGGGGCTCACAGATCGCGGTGATGATCCTGTCCAAGAACTGTGAAGAACCCATTCCACACATGCACACGGTTCGTGAAATGTGAGTGCGCTCTCCGTCATAATGGACAAGTATAAGCGTAACAACTGTAACAACTGTAACTTTGACTGCAAAGTACGTGCAGTGCGCCTGCGCGTGCCACTCGGCTGTATATATATATATATATATATATATATATATATATATATATATATATATATATATATATATATATATATTGTCACGTGGTCGTGACGCCGACGAAAACAGCAGTCGGCGTTTGTAGGATGAAACTGTTTATTTGGCCGAACTTGTGGCCGGAAAATGAGAACTACAGGTTTTCCCACTCACTTTAATCCAAGTGCCAGCTAAAATAATCCCTACGCCACTGAAATAATCTGAGTGCCATACTATTTAATCCATGTGCCAAACATTTAATCCAAGCGCCAACATATTTAATCCAAGCGCCAGCACGATGAGGCCGCGTGCCAGTGAGTTTAATCCAAGTGCCACCATGTTTAATCCAAGCGCCAACAACTTTAATTCAAGTGCCAGTCACTTTAATCTATACACAATAAACAGTAATACGGGGCATGAAAACGGCAGTGCAATTGAAATACAGTTGCTAAAATATGAAATACGGTAGCCGGAAAGCAGAAGACTGCACTAATATTTGTATTCGCCGCTTTTATTCACGGGAAAAAAACTTACTGCCATCGTTTGCTTGAGCCGTGTTTGGAGGGCTTATACGTTGCTATGCATCAGTTTGTGGGGCAATGTTTGGCACGGGTGCGATCATATTAATGGGAACGAAAGAAAGGCATCTGCATGCTGCTCATTACAAATATATTAACGAATATTTTGTAGTTCAGCAAAATTAAGTTTTACTCACTAGAGCTCATAATTCGATTTTGGTTTTGGCACACAAAAGAGCAGCAGCTCCAGGACAGGTCGTGTAATGCGAAGGAAAGACAATCTATGCTCAGTTAAAGTGACGCAATGGCTACCAAGATGTGGAAAACCTGGGCGAGGGCAGCAATGGCTCAAATGGAGTACGGAATTAAGAAATTATCAGGCTCGCGCAGGGCAGGGCGAATTGGAGGTAATTCGAAGAGCTTTTTTGTTCTGCAGTGTACTAAAACATAGACTGCTGATTACGATATGTGGAAAACGGAAGTTATATTTTATGTTCATTTTATTTTTTATCTTTTTATTAAAACAAAATGATGTGCCCGGTGATTTGAACAGTATTAACTGTTGGCCTAGTTCACACAGTGACATATTTAACGCAGTGCGAGAAAACATACGCAGAGAAAACATAAGGCACAAGGACGAGCGGTGGTCCTTGCTCCTTCTATTTACTTTATACTCGTTTTTCCGCGCTGCATTATGCATCTCACCGAACATTTGAATCTTACGGAGGTCAGCGAAATGATAAATTTATTGTATCAATTTTGTATATCTAACGTGTGCACACACAAATATATATATATATATATATATATATATATATATATATATATATATATATATATATATATATATATATATATAGTCAATGAGAGGGGGCAGAATGGGACTATAGGTAAAACGAAAGAGAACAATATTTTTGCACACTCCAGATCACTCGAGAATTGCAACATAAGCACAGGTTATAAAAGTATTTAATAGAATAGCGCTGTCTCCTAGGGCTTGGAAACGGACGTTCACAAGTAATCTTCACGCAATGCTGCAGGCACAAAAGAAAAACGGTGCCGGTCAAAGGCTGCGCCGTCCACGCGCTGTATCTGCTGCATGAAGTGCCGAGCCGCGTCCAGCAGCAAAGAACGCCTGTGCGCCTTTTTCGTCATACCGTGCGGTGTCGCCAGCACTAAATCAGGGCGTTCGCTAAGGTAGGCCTTCACGTGCGACTTGAATTTCGAGAACACCTCTTCTATTGGGTTGAAGAAGGGACTGTACGCTGGCAGGCGCTTGATAGACTGCATTGAGTTAGCCAAAGCTGCCTGCTCTACCCGAGCATGAGCAGGTGCGCCATCAAAAATGAACACAGCTTCTGTGTTTGGCTCCTCGCTTTCCACACGGGCCGAAACATCGCTGAGGAAATCGTTGAAAACAGCCCAATGAACTCTGTCCACTGCAGTCCACTGAATAACGCCATTTGCGGACACACATGACATGATGTTCAAGTTCGCTTCTTTTGTCGTCGTGATTGTGTGGACAGCTGGTTGCCCTTTAGCTGTCCTGCCAAAATTTCGGGAACACCAGATATTGTAGTTTGTCTCGTCCAAGTAGAACCGGCACACACGTGGTCCATCGGACTGCAGCCACTGGGCGTACAGCTTACGGCTGTGCTTGACGTCGTCACGGTTGCGGTCTGCGGGCCTCTGCGTCACGAGCTTCAGCGAGTAGCTGTGGGCATCCAGCAAGCGAGCAACTGTGCTTGTGCTGATCGTCACTCCAGGCATTTCTTCCTCCAGGGCCGCCTTTATCTGTCTTAGAGTAAATGTACAGTTTTCGACGACAATTTGCCTCAAAGTACTCACAACATCATCTCCAAACTTTTTTTTAGAACTGCCACCCCTCAACGGTTTTTGTCTGTCGGTAGCTGCAATCGATCTTGCTGTTTTTATGTTGATGCCCAGGGCCTCCGCCAGTTGCTTTAAGCCGCCACCACGCCTGTAGACGTCCACAATCCTCGCTCTGTCGAGCACCGACACCCTGCTGTTTTTTCGACGAGGTTCATCTGGATCTTTGAAACGTGGCCCTCGCTTGTGTCCAGCCATGACTTCAAGCAAAGCTCTCTTCTCGTCTGGAAATATTTCCCTCTGAAAACACGCGTGTTACAAGCGACAACGCTTAAGGAACACATCGTCGTCTGTTACATGAACATGGTCATCTCCTTTGACGCTTTTACATAAAATTTAATTGCATATAAACCCAAATAAATACACGGTCACTTGTTTTAAATGGTTATTCTTTGATTTCAGGAAAGGGTGAATATCGTCTGTAAGTCACCATCGCTCTCATCGAGCCGAGCAGACGACTGCGAACGCTTTAGCGGAAACGTAGCCTTAATGCCGTCTGCTAGCACACGACGTGAATTTCTCCCAGATGCGATCAACGGAGTACGCGTTTACCCAAAATTTTGCAGTAGCGGTGAAGCATAAACTGTCTCGATGCCTGAACTTTTACCACGTGCTTATAATGAGCGTATACATTTAATACCCGAACATATATAATTGAACCGCACTGCTTTTTGAATTCTAAGATAAATGACACTAAAACGTGCGGGCAAAATACCGTAGTAGCTTATTTCCTAAGCGCGACCATGCATCGGCAAAAAATAAATATTCCTCTCGCTTCATGTTTACCTTGTTCCGACATTTAGTCTATATAAATGGCAAAACGTCTGTTTCTTGTGTATGGATTAAACTGACTGGCACTTGAATTAAAGTTGTTGGCGATTGGATTAAGCATGGTGGCACTTGGATTAAACTCACTGGCACGCTGCCTATTTGTGGTGGCGCTTGGATTAAATATGTTGGCGCTTGGATTAAATGTTTGGCACATGAATTAAATGGTTTGACACTCAGATTATTTCTGTGGCGTGCGGATTATTTTAGCTGGCACTTGGATTAAAGTGAGCGGGAAAACCTGTAGAACCACAGCAGTGCACGCTGTTCAATGATAGCGGCGAACAGGGCGTCGTCCGTCGATCAACTGACAAGCGATCAAGCGCGTCGGCTTTTATACAGGCGCTATCGAACTTTCCAGCAATATCGCTGGTGGCGGTGTTATCTCTAGACAAAACTCGAACATTCGCGTGCGGGGCGCAATCTTAACAAACCGATCTACCGCAATCGCGACGCTTCTAGAACACTACTTTGCGGACAGCGTCGAGCGTTGATAACCGTCCCTGCCGGTCAAACCCGAATACATCAAAACAAGACAAGAAGTGGGCGTGGCATTGCCCCCCTCTGAAAAAGCATCGTCCTGATGCTTATGAAAGAACATAGAGAAAAAAAAAACAACACAAAACAAGTGCATACACAAATAAATTACAATAACGAAGGAAAAAATAGAGTCCCCAGGCTCGCTAACGTGCAAAAAACGGCTTAAGGCGCACGACATGGACGACTTCAGGTCGCGCACGGCGCCGCTGAGAGTTCGTAATGCCGTCAGGGGCAACCTCATAGTCCAGTGCGCCGAGGCGTCGAAGTACCCTGTACGGTCCGAAGTATCGTCGAAGAAGCTTCTCACTAAGTCCTCGTCGGCGTATTGGCGTCCATACCCATACACGGTCACCGGGTTGGTATTCCATGTGGCGTCGTCGAAGGTTGTAGCGGCGGCTGTCAGTCGTCTGCTGGTTCTTTATCCGTAGGCGGGCGAGCTGTCGTGCTTCTTCGGCGCGCTGTAGGTAGGTGGTCACGTCGATGTTTTCCTCGTCGGTCACGTTTGGTAGCATGGCGTCGAGCGTCGTTGCCGGGCTCCGTCCGTAGACCAACTTGTATGGCGTCATCTGCGTCGTTTCCTGTACGGCCATGTTGTACGCGAAGGTCACGTACGGAAGGATGGCGTCCCACGTCTCGTGTTCGACGTCGACGTACATGGCCAGCATGTCGGCGATGGTCTTATCTAGACGCTCGGTGAGGCCGTTGGTCTGTGGGTGGTACGCGGTGGTGCGGCGATGGCTTGTGTGGCTGTATTCCAAGATCGCCTGAGTTAGGTCAACCGTGAACGCCGTACCTCTGTCGGTGATGAGAACCTCTGGGGCGCCGTGTCGAAGGACGATGCTCTGAACGAAGAACTTGGCTACCTCAGCGGCACTGCCTTTGGGCAGGGCTTTTGTTTCGGCGTAGCGGGTGAGGTAGTCGGTAGCCACGACGATCCATTTATGTCCGCAACTGGACGTTGGGAACGGCCCCAGGAGGTCCATCCCGATCTGCTGGAATGGTCGCCGAGGAGGCTCGATCGGCTGAAGGAAGCCTGCTCGGTCTTGTGGGTGCTGTCTTCCGTCGCTGACAGTCTCGCACGTCCTTACGTAGCGAGTGACGTCGGTGGCAAGGCGCGGCCAGTAGTACTTTTCGTGTACTCGTGCGAGCGTTCGGGAAAGTCCGAGGTGTCCAGCCGTCGGGTCATCGTGCAGGGCATGCAAAATTTCTGGTCGCAGTCCCGTAGGTACAACGATAAGGTAGCTGGCTCGGGCCGGAGAGAAGTTCTTCTTTACGAGGACGTTGTTTTTCAAAGAAAATGATGCCAATCCTCGCCTGAATACTTTTGGGACAACGATGGTCCTGCCCTCCAGGTATTCCACTAGACCCTTCAGTTCAGGGTCGGCTCGCTGTCGTTCGGCGAAGTCTTCGGTACTTATGGCTCCCAAGAAGCTGTCATCATCCTGGTCGTCGGGCGTTGGTGGGTCGACGGGGGCACGAGACAAGCAGTCGGCGTCGGAGTGTTTCCTTCCGGACTTGTACACGACAGTAATGTCAAATTCTTGAAGTATCAGGGTCCACCGTGCGAGGCGACCTGAAGGGTCCTTCAAGTTAGCTAGCCAACACAAGGCGTGATGGTCGCTCACAACTTTGAAGGGCCTGCCGTAGAGATAGGGGCGAAACTTTGACGTAGCCCAGATGATGACGAGGCACTCCTTTTCTGTTGTGGAATAGTTGACCTCTGCTTTAGACAGCGACCGGCTAGCATAACTGATAACCCTTTCCAGTCCGCCGGCCCGCTGCACAAGGACGGCGCCGAGTCCTATGCTGCTTGCATCGCTGTGAATCTCTGTATCGGCGTATTCGTCGAAATGCGCAAGTATCGGAGGTGTCTGCAGGCGTCGTTTCTGTTCATGAAATGCTTCGACTTGCGCTGTTTGCCACCTGAATTCGACGTCGGTCTTCGTGAGCTGCGTTAGTGGCTCGGCGATCCGTGAATAGTCTTTGACAAAGCGTCTGTAATAGGGGCAAAAGCCGAGAAATCGGCGCACGGCCTTCTTGTCGGTGGGTGGCGGGAAAGCGGCTATGGCAGCTGTTTTCTGCGGGTCTGGGAGCACTCCAGTCTTGCTGATCACGTGACCCAGAAACAAGAGCTGCTCGTACGCGAAGCGGCACTTTTCTGGCTTCAGGGTGAGCCCGGAGTTCTTGATTGCTTGAAGTACGGATTGAAGTCGCTGGAGGTGTTCGTCGAAGTTCGAGGAATACACAACGACGTCGTCCAAGTAAACAAGGCAAGTCTGCCACTTCAAGCCAGCTAATACAGTATTCATGACTCGGTGGAAAGTCGCAGGTGCCGAGCAAAGACCGAAGGGCATGACCTTGAACTCGAACAGGCCGTCCGGCGTTATAAAGGCGGTCTTTTCTCGGTCTCTCTCGTCGACATCAATTTGCCAGTAGCCGGTCTTGAGGTCCATCGACGAGAAGTAATTCGCGTTGTGGAGTCGATCCAGGGTGTCGTCTATCCGTGGGAGAGGGTATACGTCCTTCTTTGTGATTTTGTTCAGGCGACGATAATCGACGTAGAAACGTAGGGTCCCATCCTTCTTCTTCACTAACACCACGGGAGACGCCCACGGGCTGTTGGACGGCTGGATGATGTCGTCGCGTAGCATTTCATCGACTTGTTTCTTAACGGCCTCCCGTTCCCGCGTCGAAACCCGGTACGGACTCTGCCGGAGTGGTCGAGCATTTTCTTCTGTTATGATGCGGTGCTTAGCAAGGGGCGTTTGTCGGACCCGCGACGACGACGAGAAACAGTCCCTGTATTCCTGCAGAAGGCGGCGATGCTGTTGCTGTTGGCGAGCGGGAAGTCTTGGGTTTACGTCGAAGGGTGGCTCAGGGATCGTCGTCGTAGCTTCGTCAGAATCTGAAAAGGCAAACGCATCGCTGACGGCCAAGATTTCTTCGATGTATGCAATCGTCGTGCCCCTGCTCAGGTGTCTGTATTCCTGGCTGAAATTCGTTAGCATCAATCTTCCTTTCCCTTCACACAGCCGAGCAATGCCTCTTGCGACGCAAATGTCACGGTCTAGCAGCAAACCCTGATCGCTCTCGATGACACCTTCGATGCATTCAGCCGTTTCGGTGCCGACGGGAATTATGATGCTGGATCTAGGAGGAATGGTGACTTGATCCTCGAGCACGTTGAGGGCATGTTGACATGGGTTCGTATCCGGTGGTGTCGCTTTCTCCGACGATAGGGTTATCGACTTGGTTCTTAAGTCGATGACAGCGCCGTGGTCATTTAGGAAGTCCATTCCAAGTATCACATCCCTGGAGCAGTTTTGCAGGATTACAAAGCTCGCAGGATAAGTCCGGTTGTTGATAGTGACTCTCGCCGTGCAGACACCAATCGGCGTTATTAGATGGCCTCCAGCGGTACGGATCTCGGGGCCTTCCCAAGCAGTCCTAACTTTCTTCAACTTTGCTGCTAACGGCCCACTGATGACGGAATAGTCGGCTCCAGTATCGACGAGAGCGGTGACGTTGTGGCCGTCGATCAGAACGTCGAGGTCGCTAGTCCGCCGTCTTGCGTTGCGGTTACGTCGCGGCGTCGGGTCACGGCTACGTCGGTTTGCACCGCTGCTTCCGCGTTGCGTCGTCAGGTCTGCTTCCGGTCGCAAAGATTCGTCTTCGGGACGTCGACGTCGTTCGGCGTGCGGCGGGGGCTCGGAACTTCGTCGCGGTGTCGTCGTCGACGGCGGAGGATCTTCAGCATTTCGTCGTTCAGCAACCGCATGTCCATCGGTTGCTGCCCTTAGTTTTCCGGATACGGGCTAGGCGACCGGCCCCGGTTTGGGCCAGTGTACTGCCGGCGGTGCGGTGACATGTAGCGGCCGGGCGACGGTGAGCGGGAAGGTCGTCGTTCTTGCCACTGTGTGCCTGTGAGGTAGTCGTCGATGTCGCGAGGCCGTTCGCCTGGCTGCGGGCGCGGCGCGTTGACGGGGAATACGCGTAGCCCCATCTGACGGTACTGGCAGCGGCGGTACGTGTGGCCGGCCTCCCCGCAGTGGTAGCAGAGCGGGCGGTTGTCAGGGGCACGCCAGACATCGGTCTTCCTCGGGGTGTAGCGCTGGCCGACAGGTGGGCGGTAGGGCGTCGGTGGCGGCGGCGGCGTCTGGCCGACAGGTGGACGGTAGGGCGTCGCTGGCGGCGTCTGGCGACGGTACTGCGGCGGTGTGTCGTCTTGGCGTGGGAGTGGAGGAGGAGCATGACGGCGGGCTGCAGCAGCATAGCTCATAGCTTGCGGCTGCGGCTCTGCTAGCTGAGGCGCACCGAGTGAATGCTGAATCTCCTGGCGCACGACGTCGGCGATGGAATCCACTTGAGGTTGCGACGAAGGTAGAATTTTTCGCAGCTCCTCTTGCACGATCGCTCGAATCGTCTCACGCAGGTCGGCGGATCCTAGTGGTTGAACGTCGGCGTAGCTTGTGGTCGAGAAGCTGCGGTTATATTGGCGTGTTCGCATCTCAAGCGTTTTCTCGATTGTTGTTGCTTCGGAGACAAATTCTTCGACGGTATTCGGCGGATTCCTCATAAGTCCAGCGAAGAGCTGTTCCTTTACTCCTCGCATGAGGAAGCGGACTTTCTTGTCCTCGGGCATGGCAGGGTCAGCGTGGCGAAATAGCCGGGTCATTTCCTCTGCAAAGATGGCCACGCTTTCATTTGGAAGTTGGACCCGTGTTTCCAGCAAGGCTGCGGCCCTTTCCTTTCGGACGACGCTTGTGAACGTCTCCAGGAAAGCGCTGCGAAAGGCGTCCCAGGTTCGAAGAGTGGACTCCCGATTCTCGAACCAGGTCCTTGCTGCATCTTCCAGGTAAAAGTAGACGTGGCGCAGCTTGTCCTCGGAGTCCCAGTTGTTGAACGCTGAGACCCTTTCAAAGGTCTCGAGCCAGGTTTCCGGGTCTTCGAATGACGACCTGCGGAAAGTTGGCGGCTCCTTGGGCTGCCGGAGAAGTATCGGCGCAGGCTGCACGGGGTCGGTCATCGTCGCTGCGGTCGGTGTTGGTACCTGGGGCTGCCTGGTGTTTTCGGGAAGGAGCCCGTACTCTGGCTGCAGTCCCTTCTGCCTGCGGCTTGTTCGACGATCCGGGTTTTCTTTGCCGTCGTCCTCCTCCCGGCTTGGGCTTGGGTCAGTGCTTCGCGGGGGCGTCCGGATCATGGGAGAAGCAGCACCTCCACCAGATGTCACGTGGTCGTGACGTCGACGAACACAGCAGTCGGCGTTTGTAGGATGAAACTGTTTATTTGGCCGAACTTGTGGCCGGGAAATGAGAACTAGAACTACAGCAGTGCACGTTGTACAATGATAGCGGCGAACAGGGCGTCGTCCGTCGATCACCTGACAAGCGATCAAGCGCGTCGCCTTTTATACAGGCGCTATCGAACTTTCCAGCAATATCGCTGGTGGCGGCGTTATCTCTAGACAAAACTGGAACGTTCGCGTGCGGGGCGCAATCTTAACAAACCGATCTACTGCAATCGCGACGCTTCTAGAACACTACTTTACGGACAGCGTCGAGCGTTGATAACCGTCCCTGCCGGTCAAACCCGAATACATCAAAACAAGACAAGAAGTGGGCGTGGCTGTATATATATATATATATATATATATATATATATATATATATATATATACCTAGGGAAACTTTCCTGAATGAGGCTTAGCTGCGAGTAACGCCTGTCCTATAAATCTGTGTTCCTTCTTTATCCTGCTCGGATTCGCGCTATCCAGTATTGAAGACTATAAGCACTACATATAAGCTTTCCACGTCTGGTGTTGGTAAAACCCATGTTGCTGTTGGCATCGTTACGCAACTGTAAACAACTGGTTATTTAATACATATGCGACTCTTCAACATATGAGTGTGAGTATACCACTTCCACATTTCTCTAGAGTCATCCTATAACGTTTCGCTTAATGTAAGAAATTACGCCACAGTCACCATCACGCGCACACTTCGCATAATATCGATTCCCATGGTACAGTGGGATCTGCCGAATTCTTATCTCTGGCTGTGGAAAGACGATATTTCTTAAGAACTCATCAGTTTTGTTATTCCTGTATGCACATTATGACCTAATATTCGATTTCATTCGAACTTGAACTTCATTTAGGAATTTCAGTTAGATGTTAAAAAAATCGCTTGGCTTGGACTGGAGGCGCAATGCTAAAGAGACAACGGTGCGTATAGCGGTGCTGAAGACGGACTACAAACATCAATCGTTTGTATAAAACCTACATCTCCTATGAACAAATACGGCAATATCAACGTTTTCAGTCAAAAAGACTTGCGCTCATATTTCGTTGACTTGTACAGTGATATATCGTTATAAGTACATATTGTGAAACTATTTCTTGTCTCTAAACACTTTTATTCTACTAAGATGACATTCTTGCTGCGTTACATAGCTGGCATTTGATTGCTGTGTTCAGTATTGCAAGCAATGCTGCAGTAGTATTGCGTAATTCTTCTGCTATAGCGGTGCTGTACATGATATATTTTTTTAAATTCTTGTAGTCGGTATTGTGTTCTTGAGCAGTTCCAAGTATTGCTGGAAGTTCATGTCAACCACTGTACATTTACTTCTTGCTTTCGATTGTTTCCACGCTAACCACTGTACCAGACTGCTTGCTGTTACTGCCCTGTAGTCTGGTCATTGGGTCCCATCAAGCTACTTACGTAGCTTTTAAACCAACGCAACCATCCAGAACCTATATAGGGGAAAACAAAACTTAAGTGAAATTAATGCACTCCTTCCCCCATTCATTTTTTATTACGACGAAAAAAAATTGTTATTCAGACATTATAGCAGGCACTCCTATATGGCTGCGGTAAAGTGTCCACTGAAAACTATACGTAATGTTTTTTTGAAATCACAAGTGCTACTCCGTTAATCATGTGCATTCCGGAAAGATGTGGGATTTCCTGCAGCATTCTGCCGAGAATAAGATAGGAAGAAATCCTCCCATTTGATTCTGACAAAAAAATATGTCGTTTCATTGGACTCGCAGAATCTTGATATCTACTCTATAAAAGCATATGTATCAGAAAACATGTGCACATTGTGCTCGTCGGAGAAACAGCGATTTCCCTGGTGCCGTAATTTAGATACTCATATAAAACTTATCAAGGAGCTAATAATAATGTTGCTCGCATGGCCTAGCTAAATAAACAGTCCGGTAGAAGCATTTGCCATCTCGTCATCGATGAGTTGCTTACCTGCGTCCTCCGTCGCACGCAAGCAGCGTTCACTCCTGTCAATACTTCAACACTGTTGATGTTTCCTCTACTCCAGATTATCCATATTACATGGGCACTACAATATGTAATAAGCAGTTTTAAAATGACCACAGGTCGAACTTGCAATTAGGAACTAATCGTGAATTTACGAAGGTGTAAATACGCTGAAAAACATGAAGTCCAAACAGCACAAATGCCAGGCATAATACATATTAGTCGTATTTGTCTTTGGCCGACTGCAAACTGGCGTTACGTGAATGGTAGAGGATACCAGAACGAACTAGCTTGCTTGTCTTTTTTATTCGGAATTTCCTCACCATTTTTATTTACTATAACAATTTTCCCCAGGAAATTGAATATTTATGGCACTGCGCATCTACTTCAGTTGCATGTCATCTCGTCTCTATCGTGGGATCGTAGTCTGGCTACATAAAGACACGTGGCGTAGTCTTAACAGCAAAGCTGTGTTTAGTCGATTAGTTCGTGTCCGCCACCGTGGTAACGCTGAACATAAGCGGGTATGTGCCACAGAAATTGGGTAAGTCCCACTACTCACCACTGGCTCAATAAAAATGAAGAAGAAAACCCGCCATCAATCGGGTATGTCCCACAGCACAGCCTATCAGAAAACTGTCATCATTATAAACGGGTATGTGCCCCAGAAATTTGGTCAATCCCACAACTCACCACAAGTCGACTAAAAATGGAGAAGGCAAGAGTTGAAGCTTCTTGGTAAGCCTGTGTATAAGAGTGGTATGGTCAAGACGCAATAAAGTATACTACCACCGTAAAGATTACAATAAGTGTTCAATTAAGAGCAGTGATGCAACATATCTCAAACGCTTGCAAAACAGAAATGCGCTAGCCTGACGATGGGACGCCCACCAGCTTTGTTGTTTCATCAGTGTCCGCGAAGCGGAGCACGTTGAACTATTTTTGAACACGCATGGCATTTATCGAGTCCAATTGCCTTGTGTTTCTCAGAGGTGGTTCTTCGCATTTCTGTTTGAGCTTAGTTGCAGTTTTGTTGATTTTGTTGCGGCGGCAGAACATCTACTCACGTTGACAAATTGCAAGACAAGGCTTAAAAAGCGCTGTACAATTGGAAATGGACACACTTCGACTACTCAGAACAAACGAGACCGGGAGCCATCGTGCGAGCACTTCAGCAAGTAAATTTTGTCCACGTTCCGCTTCGCTGCAAGGACAAAAATGTTAGCTGTAGTGACAATGGCTACGCTTTGATTCATGCGGAGCTTCAATAAAGCGTGTTTACGAGTAAATATGTCGCATAGAATGCGGAGGAACGATGGCAATTGCAGAGAACATATTGAATCGTGTTCGTTGAAGGGGAAACCCTCAGAACACTGCCCTTTTAAAACTGTTCTCCCTTTCAGCAACGCCTGCATGGCCTGAGTAAACTTCTCAAGGCCGTTTGGCATGTCACCAAGGCAGAACACTGTGATATAGCTGGGTGAGAGCTACTTCCATCGACTATAGTTTATTATGAGAGACAAAGCAGATATGACAAACGCCAGAGAACCATGAAAGCAATAAAAAAAGTAAGAAGCTGATTCGTACGTTGACGATATGACTGGTCGCTATTAATAACACGAAAGTGTTTTATGCCGGTGTCCACCAAGATTTTCATGACGTATTTCCGTCACGGAAGTACGCCAGCAAAATGAGCGCCGTCAAATGGCAAAGAAAAAGGACTGTAATAAAAACTTCCGTTGACAGGAGTCGAACCCATGACCTCTCGGTCTGCGACGAAGGCTGGCGGGCGTTTAGCCCACTGAGCTACCACTAAACAGATAACGGAGGCTACCTGAACGCGCCTTTTATCGTTCACACTTTCCTCTCACACTGCCCTTGCATGGATGAATGGATGGATGCTATGAGCGTCCCTTTTATAACGGGTGGTGACATGTGCGCTACCAGGCTCGAAAAACAAAACAAAAAAAAAACGCGCCGTTGCTGCGACTGTTCCATTCGGTGCCTTTTCATTAGAAGTGTAATTTCCTTTACCACACCGCGAGGTGGTGGCTTCAGGTCAAGCCTCGCTCATAGCGTCCATCTATATCGAAAAATAGCTCTCCGACGCTCGCGTTTCAGTCACACTGCGTTCCCCGCTCGCCCTGTGAGAATTAACTGCCAGGCTAGAGGGAAGACACAACGCGCGTAGCGTTTCTCTTTTCGTTTCATGGCGCTTTAGAGGAATGCATATCGAGCATCAGTATTTATTATGCTCTTGTAGATGCCATATTTGCGTAGGATTCACCATATGCGGTGTGCACGTTTTGTTGAACTTCACGGCTTGTTGTTGAGCTAGTTGGTTCATAACTTGAAAGAACTGTAATCTAGTGGCGTCATCTAGCGAGCAATTCATTAAACTAGAGCTGGCTACATACATACATACTACTACTACTACTACTACTACAGATGACAGAACGACCCACACCCTCAGGAGCTTCGCCCCTAAATCGCTGAGGGTGAGAGTAAGACATAAATGGTAGATACAGCAATATCTTGCGCGAAGCTGCAAAGCTCACCTTTCAAAGACACTTGCAGAAACAATGATTCAGACGCTTCTAATTTTATCTTAAGTATTCGATAGTGCTATTCCTACCAATGAAGGAATGGAGTCCATGCAGGTTATCGAAGTTACCAGCATTGACATTTTTTGGCGTGATCTTTTCCCTCGTAAAGGTTGCAGAAAATAGAGACTATAGGCTCGAACCACTGCAACACTACACTACTACTGTTCCTCACAGCTTATGATCCGATGCGAACTTTGAACTCCAGACAATGCTACAAAATGTTGGTGAATATTTCCTCATGGATGATGCCCTTCAGGTGTCTGCAGTCGTCGGCATCGCCCGCTTTCTTGTTTTCTGTTCCATGTACACTGCAGCGGCAACACAGGAAGAAACTATAGTGGACACGTCCACGTCTCGACACCAAATTATTCAGCCATTGTGTCTTTGTAAAGGGAAGCGTAAGCAAGTCGCAACTTGGAACACGTCGTCAAAAAGCATAGGCACCGTGTTACGCGAGTCGCTTCCCAGCGTCTTCCTACGTTAACAGGCCGATGATTTAACCCTAGATTTGACAACGTCCGTGTTTGGCCATAAGGCAGTATGTGTTGACAGCTTACTCATTATTTATTGCCATGACGGCACTGTAGCCAGCTCCAGCCGCAATGCTTTGCTCACCGCCACCCTGCAGTGCGTCTAGTATAGTTCCCGCATTGCTTAGTTTAATGATTGTCTGGACAAGATGCTGTGACAAGCACTCGTGCGGAAAACCTAGAGGGTATGTCGACTTTGTCACTTACGATGATGCAGATGATTCAGCGGCCGCTAGCGCCACCAAGATACTGTTTTATAATTGAGAGTGTGGTATTACAGTAACCGCGACATCGCCAGAATTATCCGTGAAGTTTTCATCGAAATACTACCTAATGCTACGTCTGCCGACATTGTAGACAAAATGGACCAGATGGAAGCTGTCAGTCTTGTATTTCTTAGTTATCCGCTGATATACGACACTAGACTGGCGAAGAAAGTAGCTTTTTATCCTCTCTATCAAGCAGGCACCGCCGTCAAATCATGTACCGCTTGGCGTGCAGACACAGACTCATTTAGCAAACTGACTTCACTAAGCTGATTTAAAATCTTTTACCTTCCAGATCATTACCGGACTCCATACCTGTAGTCCGCATTCGTTTCTGCAACAATGGCATACGTATATTGTGGAAGGCCTTAATAGCACAGCCACGTAACTTCATGCTGCTTGCGTTTGCAAGAGTATGGAGTCTTGCGCCAGTGTCATTATCATGCTGCATTGTGAAAAACATGCCGAAATAAGTTCTGTACGCTACTGTTTCAGAAATGGGGACAGGTGGGCCAATTGTTGCGACTACAGTATTGATAAATACTACAATTCATGAAGAAACAAAAAGAGGAAATGTAAAAAGGTGCACGCACAGTTGAGACACAGAGTACCGTCCGGTATGTCCTCTGTATGCCTGTGTTTGCCTATTTGGCGCTGTTGATAGCGTAAGTATTCCTTTATAATCAGTATCTTTCTTGTGCTGGTAAATATTTCCCTTATTTGTGAGGCAGAGTAAGCAGAACATTAGCCGGTAAGGAATGAGCTCTTGAATGGGCGAACCTTTGCTCGGCAAAAGAGGTAGCACTCACACGGGAACGACAGCTGCGAGGACAATCGTTGGTCGTCGATAAAACTGATCGTCGTTGCTACGTACATATTTGCTAGACTCTCCCAGCATAATGGCTAGTGCTCGCGTAACCTCAGAACAGACTCAACTGCTCGCGTTGTGTGGGCGATCACAACATAATATTATGAAACAATCACAGATTTTTACAAGCAATATGGCGCGATCTGTGACGAGCGGTGCTAATAGTTGTTCTGGGCAGGTTTCGATGGCGTCAGAATGAAGAAATGAGCGCGCAGCAATAGGCTTCAAACATGCTAAACTTACTGCTTCCGTTCGATAAATAATCGCAGTTACCAACTTAGAGTATATATATGCTTGCGATGACATTTATGTCTACTCCTGAGATGCGTTTTTAACAGTAGAAGGACACAACTTTGGGCAAGTTGGTGACCAGTCGTTTTGTCAAGAAAAGCGCGGATTTTTAAACGAGGCCAATACAATACTTGGGTGCCAGTCATATGCAGCGCGTATTGTGTTAGAAAAATTGGCCACCCTGTATACGAAATGTCTCTTAACGGTGAAGGTACCACAATCTTGGCAAAATGCTGATATCATCTGAATCCATAAGAATGGGTGCGTCAAGGACTTGAAAATTACCGGCCTATCAGCTTACTGTCCCTTGTCTACAAGCTGTTGACCAAGAAAGTCGCCAATAGATGTGAGACAATATTAGAATTCAATCAACCAAAGGACCAAGCAGGATTTCGTACCGGCTATTCGACAATAGGCCATATTCACACAATCAATCACGTGATAGAGAAATGCGTGGAATGCAACCAGTCCCAATATAAAGTCTTCTTAGATTAAGAGAATACATTTTATTCGGTCGAGATATCAGCAGTAGTACATGCACTGTGTAATCAGGGCGTCAAGGAACCATATTGTCACGTGGTCGTGACGTCGATGAAGACAGCAGTCGGCGTTTCCAGAATGAAAGTTTATTTGGCTGAAATTGTGGCCGGAAAATGAGAACTGCAACACGCTGTACGATGATAGCGGCGAACAGGGCGTCGTCCGTCGATCAACTGCCAAGCGGTCAAGTGCGTCGGCTTTTATAGGTGCTATCGAACTTTCCAGTGATATCGCTGGTGGCGGCATTATCTCTCGATAAAGCTGGAGCATTCGCGTGCGGCGCGAAATCTTAACAAAACGATCTACTACAATCGAGAAGTTTCTCGAACACTGCTTCGCGGACAGCCTCGAGCGTTGATAACCGTCCTTGCTGGTCAAACCCAAAAACATCAAAATAAAACAAGAAGTGGGCGTGGTATTGCCCCCCTCTGAAAAAGCATCGTCCCGATGCTTGTGAAAGAACAAACAAGAGAAAAAAAGTGCATACATATATAAATTACAACAACAAAGGTAAAAGTAGAGTCCCCAGATTCGCTAACGTGCGAAAAACGGCTTAAGGCGCACATGGACGACTTCAGGTCGTGCGCGGCGTCGCTGGGAGTTCATAATGCCGTCCGGGATGACCTCGTAGTCAAGAGCGCCGAGATGTCGAATAACCTTGTAGGGTCCGAAGTATCGCCAAAGAAGTTTTTCGCTAAGACCACGTCGGCGTATCGGCGTCCATACCCAGACACGGTCGCCGGGCTGGTATTACACGAAGCGTCGTCGAAAATTGTAGCGACGGCTGTCGCTGTGCTGCTGGGTCTTAATGCGCAGGCGGGCGAGCTATCGAGCTTCCTCGGCACGTTGTAAGTAAGTGGCGGCGTCGAGGTTTTCTTCGTCGGTGACATTCGGTAGCACGGCGTCGACTGTCGTCGCCGGGCTCCTTCCGTAGACCAACTTGTATGGCATCATCTGCGTCGTTTCTTGGACGGCCGTGTTGTAAGCGAAGGTCACGTACGGAAGGACGGCGTCCCACGTCTTGTGCTCAACGTCGACGTACATGGCCAGCATGTCGGCGATGGTCTTATTTAGACGTTCGGTGAGGCCATTGGTCTGTGGGTGGTAGGCGGTGGTGCGGCGGTGGCTCGTCTCGCTGTATTTGAAGATCGCCTGAGTTAAGTCCGCAGTAAAGGCGGTACCTCTGTCTGTGATGAGGACCTCTGGGGCGCCATGACGCAAGACGATGTTCTCCACGAAGAACTTGGCTACCTCGGCGGCACTGCCTTTGGGCAAGGCCTTTGCCTCGGCGTAGCGGGTGAGGTAGTCAGTTGCTACGACGATCCACTTGTTGCCGGAAGTCGACGTCGGGAACGGCCCCAGTAGGTCCATCCCGATTTGCTGGAACGGCCGGTGAGGTGGTTCGATTGGCTGCAGAAGTCCCGCTGGCCTGGTCGGCGGTGTCTTCCGTCGCTGGCAATCTCGGCAAGTCTTAACGTAGTGGGCGACGTCGGCAGCAAGGCGTGGCCAGTAGTATTTTTCCTGTATTCTGGCGAGCGTGCGGGAAACACCGAGGTGTCCAGCCGTCGGGTCGTCGTGTAGGGCCTGGAGGACTTCTGGTCGCAATGATGAGGGCACGACGAGAAGGTACTCGGTTCGAAGGGGCGAGAAGTTCTTCTTGAGGAGAACACCGTTCCGTAAGAAAAATGACGGCAGTCCTCGCTTGAATACCTTCGGAACAACGGCGGTCTTGCACTCGAGGTACTCAATAAGGCCCCCCAGTTCCGCGTCGGCCCGTTGCCTTTCGGCGAAGTCGTCGGCACTTATAGTTCCGAGGAAGCAGTCGTCGTCGTCGTCTTGCGGCGGCGCGTCGACGGGGGCACGAGACAGGCAGTCGGCGTCAGAGTGTTTTCGTCCGGACTTTCGTCCGGACACGACGGTAACATCGAATTCTTGAAGCCTCAGACTCCATCGTGCGAGACGACCTCAAGGGTCCTTCAAGTTAGCTAGCCAACA
Source organism: Rhipicephalus sanguineus (assembly GCF_013339695.2). Taxonomy (NCBI): domain Eukaryota; kingdom Metazoa; phylum Arthropoda; class Arachnida; order Ixodida; family Ixodidae; genus Rhipicephalus; species Rhipicephalus sanguineus. Next base: position 82,242,163 of record NC_051182.1, on the reverse strand, counting down.
TAAGGCGTGATGGTCACTGACAACTTTGAAGGGCCTGCCATAGAGGTAGGGGCGAAGCTTTGACGTAGCCCAGAGGATGGCAAGGCGTTCCTTTTCTGTTGTGGAATAGTTTGCTTCTGCCTTGGATAGTGACCGGCTAGCATAACTGATAACCCTTTCAAGCCCGTCAGTCTTTTGCACAAGGACGGCACCGAGTCCTACGCTGCTTGCGTCGGTGTGTATTTTCGTATCGGCGCAATCGTCGAAATGCGCAAGTATGGGTGGCGTCTGCAGGCGTCGTTTAAGTTCTTGAAAGGCTTGCACTTGCGCCGTTTCCCACCTGAATTCCACATTATTCTTCGTGAGAAGCGTCAGTGGTTCGGCGATACGTGAAAAGTTTTCGACGAAGCGTCTGTAATAGGCGCATAAGCTGAGAAATCGGCGCACGGCCTTCTTGTCGGTGGGTGGCGCGAAGGCGGCGATGGCAGCTGTTTTCCGCGGGTCTGGGCGCACTCCAGACTTGCTGATCACATGACCCAGAAACAAGAGCTCGTCGTACGCGAATCGGCACTTTTCTGGCTTCAGGGTCAGTCCAGGGGCCTTGATTGCTTGAAGTACTGCCTCAAGCCGCCGGAGATGCTCGTCGAAGGTCGAGGAAAACACGACGACGTCGTCCAAATACACAAGGCACGTCTGCCACTTCAATCCGGCCAGTACGGTGTCCATGACACGCTGGAACGTCGCAGGTGCCGAGCAAAGACCGAAAGGCATGACCTTGAACTCAAAGAGGCCGTCGGGTGTTAGAAAGGCAGTCTTTTCTCGGTCTCTCTCGTCGACTTCGATTTGCCAGTAGCCGGTCTTGAGGTCCATCGACGAAAAGTACGTCGCGTTGTGAAGTCGATCCAGGGTGTCGTCTATTCGTGGGAGGGGGTACACGTCCTTCTTCGTGATTTTGTTCAGGCGCCGATAATCAAAGCAGAAGGGCAGTGTCCCGTCCTTTTTCTTCACTAACACCACGGGTGACGCCCACGGACTCTTGGACGGCTGGATGATGTTGTCGCGTAGCATCTCGTCGACTTGTTTCTTTATCGCGTCGCGCTCTCGAGTAGAAACTCTGTAGGGGCTCTGACGGGGTGGTCGAGAATTTTCTTCTGTTATAATGCGGTGCTTCGCAAGGGGCGTTTGTCGGACCCGCGATGACGACGAGAAACAGTCCTTGTATTGCAGGAGCAGGGTTTTGAGCTGGTTTTGCTTGGCCTTCGGAAGGCTCGGGTTGACGTCAAAGTCCGGTTCGGGAACTCTATTCGTCGAAGCAGGATCGGCGGCATCGAAGAGGGCGAAAGCATCGCTGGCGGCTACGCATTCGTCGATGTAGGCAACCGTCGTACCAAAGTTGAGGTGCCTATATTCGTGGCTGAAGTTTGTCAGCACTACCTGTGCTTTACCGTCACGCAGCTCGGCTATACCTCGTGCGACGCAAATTTGACGATTCAGGAGTAGGTGCTGATCGCCCTCGATTGCGCCTTCAAGGTTCGCAGGTTTTTCGGTGCCGACGGAAATAATGACGCTGGAGCGCGGCGGAATGGTCACCTGCTCTTCTATCACATTCAATGCATGGTCGCCTGGCATCGCGTGGGGCGGGAGCGCTTTGTCTGAGGTCAGTGTTATCGACTCAGACCTCAGGTCGATAACGGCGCCGTGGTCACTTAGGAAGTCCATTCCAAGTATCACATCCCTGGAGCAGTTTTGTAGGAATACAAAGCTCGCAGGATAAGTCAGGTTATTGATAGTGACCCTCGACGCGCAGACACCGAACGGCGTTATCAGATGGCCTCCAGCGGTCCGGATCTCGGGGCCTTCCCAAGCAGTCCTAACTTTTTTCAACTGTGCTGCGAACGGCCCACTGATGACGGAATAGTCGGCTCCAGTATCGACGAGAGCGGTGACGTTGTGGCCGTCGATGAGAACGTCGAGGTCGCTAATCCGCCGTCCTGCGTTGCGGTTACGTCGCGGCGTCTGGTCACGGCTACGTCGGTTTGCACCGCTGATTCCGCGTTGCGTCGTCAGGTCTGCTTCCGGTCGCAAAGTATCGTCTTCTGGACGTCGTTCGGCGTGTGGCGGAGGCTCGGAATTTCGTCGCGGCGGCATCGTCGACGGCGGAGGATCTTCAGCATTCCGTCGTTCAGCAACCGCACCTCCACCAGATGTCACGTGGTCGTGACGTCGACGAAGACAGCACTCGGCGTTGTCAAGATGAAACTGTTTATTTGGCCGAACTTGTGGCCGGGAAACGGAATGTTAATTCACAGCAATACACACGGTATGCACTGATAGCGGCGTACAGATCGTCGACCGTCGATCAACTGACTAGCGCTGAAGCGCGTCGGCATTTAAACGTGTGTCGTCAAATATTCCAGCGTTATCGCTGGCTGTCGTGCAAATTCTAGAATAAGCTCGAGTGTGCGCGTCTTGCGCGCAGTCTTAACAAAACGACCTGCAATGATCGCGAAGGTTCTCGAACAATGAGGCGCGGTTCGCGCTGAGCGTTGCTGACAGTCTTTCTGCCCGAAAACCGAATACAGCAAAAGTAATAAAGAAACGCACGTGGCAATAGGTACTGCGCAGAAACATGACCTTTGAGATGTACATTACTTCTTCGTATAGACTCCGAGATGAACGCGGCGGGGGGTGCGATTTAGACAACATATATATTATTATGCTGACACTGAACTCCGTGCCTTCACAATTTATTTTATCTAGTTTTGCTTTCTTCATTTCAATATCAGTGCAGTATTGCAAAATAAGCTTTATATGCGTGAAAATTATTGACATTGTTTAGGAACTACTTCGTTTGTAGCGCGGAGGAATGCAAAATATGAGCAATGCGGCCTCGTGGGCGCAGCTTATATTTATTCTTAGGCTGTCACCGACTATAGTAATCATGAGGAACGCAAGACGCCGCTGCACGGATAAAAGCACAACTGAAAAAAAAGTTAACTCCCCTGACTTCCTTCGGGAGGCGCCACATAAAGGATACACTACACTATGAGCGCAAAGCATGCGCGAGCGCAAGGCGACGGGGGAGGGTATGTGAACAGCCAGATCGGGCGCATCTGGATGGCATGGAAAAATATGTAGGAGGCGCTGGTTGGTGCTCGGATGCGTCTGAGTCTTGCGAAGCTGAGAGTTAGCCCGCATTTGGTTGCGTTTCGCCTCCAATTCTCTCTTCCGTAGGCCGGCGTCGAACTACCGGCGCTGGCGTTTCGCTATCGCCACGCTGGCACGGCCAGATGTATTAGCCCTGCGGAGACGCAGGCGTTCACCGGAAGCACGCGCTGGCGTTATGAATGTGCAGCCTGTTCGGCGTCCTTGGTGGGAAAGGAAGCCTTCATGCGTGATGCGGTACCGCCCTCTCTTGACCTATTTTGGTATTGGCTTGACCTGTCGCGCCTTTTCATAATATTTTGGTATTTGCTTGACATGTAGCGCCCACTTTTGACAATCCCAGACATGTGCTAGACAGTGCATAAAATAGGCCATGAATTTGTGATGTAGGTAAAACGTATTCACTTCTTTCTCTTCAGATGCGTTCTCTGACGTCGCAACATTTGATCATGAGAAGTAATCTGAATGTTATATTTCTTTTGATGTACATGGTCACGGCGGATTTGTTCAGCCAATGTGAGTAGAATTTTTTATTGATATACAGCATAATTGCAATAGACGTAAAGAACTGCGTTTTACAACTCCCTTGACAGGTCGTTAGACTCGTAGGGTGCGGTATTTAATGACAGAAAAATATGAGAATCATTTATGATAGCAGTTGCAATGGTTGTGATTAATTAGCACAAATCCGGTTCAGTAATTCCGGTTCCGCTTCCGCAACTATAAATCATTCTCATGTCATCCCATTAACGCTGCCAACAAGAATGACGCAGTTGCGTCGGAAAGCCATGGTTGGGGCATGGTGGCAACATGATTTTTATGAACAGATATACACCAATGCTAAAACAAATTGACTACATACACGACTATAAAGAACAACTGCAGGAACATACATGGCCGCCTACGTCTACGTTGCAGATTTCACGTTTTAGCGGGATGTATGAAAGATAGCGCGAAAAGATCCATTTTGTGGCACGGCAACGGCTTACTTGAAATTGATTACAGCACACGTACAGCGCGAAGACACAAAGGCAAGAAAAAAGGCGACACACACATGAGCCGGTACACTTAACGTTGTCCAGACAAGATGCGTGCCACACCACTTGCGGATACTCAGCAGCGCTTGCTATAAAGGCGGAAGCCTTAGATGTCTCACCGAACGCGGAATTTGAGCGTCGGCGTGCCGCGCTGCCTGTGTCAAGAAAGCCGATGCAAAACGTCATCACATGTTGACGTTACCATATGATATCATTATGACGTCATGATAACTTACCTATGATATCATCGCGTGATACCGTCGCTTGGTCAATGGTGGGCCGTTCACGGAGGCAGTGCAAAACGAAGGGATGTGCACAAAGCATTACAACAAAGAAAGCAGGGCTGGGCAGTATCGGGATACAAGAGTATCGCGATACTATTTTAGAGATACCTTTGTGTATCTGTATTTCTGTATCGAGATACATTTCAAATATATTTGTATCTCAGTAGTGAGATGCTTTTACGCTGTATCGATTGTATCGCCTAGCCTACAGGACACGGGCATCACGTTACTTTCTGGTGGGCAATGGGAAAGGGGAAAATAAGACTTTTTCTGCTAAGCCAAGCAAAAGAGCTCCGCCGGTAGGCGACGCGGGAATGGCGGCAAGGTTTTCCCCGATACACAGAACGTCACATGTGGTAAAGCGCCCGCAGCCGCCGACGGCAGTATCGCAGAGGCAATATTGTCGGCGCAGCCGATGACTCTCGCTGTCTCGGAGGGCCCTTGCAGGGCCTAAATGTTTTTTTCGGTACCTAATTGACCCGAAAGGAACTACGGCCATGTTGCAAGACTTTCCAGCCATGAATGCGGTATTTATCCCTTGTGGCGCGAATGTGTGGTTGTCTGCACCGGTAAGGAGGCTTTTCTTTTTCGCGAGTCTTGCGTTGAGGCCAAACCGACGCTGTCTGAAAGACAGCCTATTTGAGAAGCTGCTGTTCCTTAAGTGAAATTATTGCACCGACGTTTTCCGTGAAACATTTCTTCTGTGCAATTCACTTATTTCACTGCTGGTCATTAGTGATTCGAGCGATATGCTTGACTTTCAAGTTTTAATGTGCTGCAGCATTATTCACAATAACATGCCGAACTCAATGAATGTTGTTGCGGAACATCAGGATCCACAAAATTAAAGATAAATTATTCCAGTATCTGTATTCGGGAACTCTTTTCTTCTTTATGCAGAAGTATCTCTGGAATATCCCGTTACGCCCAAGCAAGTGTAGCTCAGTAACTGAATTTTATGCTTCGAGCACGTCTATTGCGATATCTATATTCTGGAGTATTTTTATGAGTATCTCTGCCCAGCCCTGAAAGAAAGTAACAGCGCGAATGGAACAAGGACGACAAGGAACCAAATCGTTCAATGCCAACGATTCTAGATGCAGTAAGAAACTACATTTCGTGCAGAAACCTTCGAAGGGTGGCGAGAGAGGATCAATACATCGACTGAGGACATAAACAAGTAGAAGAATGTGGCTTTTGCCTTCGAGTCGTCTTGGCGAATGCATTAGGGAGTCTGTGCATTCTATAAGACCAGAGACTGTTGCCAGCGGTACTCTGAAGCATCGCATAACACCGATTCAATGCAGAAGCATGTGGTTTACTATGCTTACCCGGCGATACTAGCAGCACTGCATGACATGGTACTGCTTTGTTTCAATCAAATCACTTTTTATCACCCTGGAGTCTACATGGCATCCTTGAAAAGAGCAATGCTACAATGCCCACATGTGCAGAGAAGTGGTTGACATAAGAGGTACGAATATTGCGTGAATTCTGCGCAGGAGATACAAATAGTGTAGTCGCAAGAAGGCACAGAGGCATCCAGTAGCCAGATACTACAAAATTAATCAGATAAATGATTTGCGATTTCTGAGGAGAGTGAGTGACGCAATGTTCCTTTTGACTGGTGCAATTTATATCTTTTTACCTGCTCCTACTGTCTCATTTGCCCGAAGGAGCGGCAAGCGAAGTTTAACTTCAAAAAAGGTGATTCTTTATTACTCAGGATACCTGCAGCTAGCAGTGCTTAAAAAACGAAGAGAAATACGCAAAAATAATGGCATCACTTAGGATTGCTATTCATAATTTGTACCAAACTAGCAGCATCAATTTCTAATTATCTATCGCGTTCTCCTCTGCTCACCGTCATGTCATACACTATTCAGACCTAATTAATGAGACACAAGAAATAAAGTATATTGTCAGAGTATTTCAGTGCATTTCAGTATTTCAGCCTCACATTCACTCAGGCCGCAGGTGCCTACATTCGAAATTCCTGATATTGCAAACACACAAGTAATAAGCTATGTTGTGAATGTAATTTGGTCGGAGTACATGAAGTAATGTGGATATGTAACGCATCTCGTACGTAATAATTCTCATACGCCATAATTATAATGTGCCTTTTTGGTATAGCTGATTGCAATACAGAGATGTGGAAATTCGTGTGGCTCACTTTACTTTTGCGCAAGAAGGGAATTTTAAGGCTCGTTTCTTTTTTTTATACTACCTCAATGAAAAGCAACAGATAACGAAGCCAAGGAAGGTATAGGGGAGGCTAATTGCACTCTTTTATCTGGACTGCAGTAATCATTATATAACCCTGTAACTGCGCGTAGTTGCATTATGCAACATGCTCCTAATGGCACTAAAAACATAAAAAATCTGTTTGAAGCAGCCTCTACACGTTCCTGCATTCCCGCAGCAATACTTTGAAAAACGCGCCGTCTTGTGCTGCCGTCTGCGGCGTCTGGTACCCTTCGAAACTATTCCACAAACATCCAGGGCGGCGCCTGCGCGCCCGCGCCCTTAAATACAGGCAAGTTTTGCTAGTTATAAGTGCATTTATGAACACGATAACGGGCAGGAAAATTTCTTACGCTCTGCTATAGACACCATCATATATTGAAGATTCGATAACAAACTCTGTGATCATAGAACATTTGTTCCTGGTGACGGAACGTTGCACTACAAGAAAGCGTACATGGAGTTTGTTCTACAGCAATGGCAACGGGGTTTCAACGCTTCTGTGACCGAGTATTCATTTCTATAGCGAACAAAGTACTTTCTGGCAGTGACGATGACCCCAAGTGTAAGGCAATTTCGAATCAACATGTGTGCAGCATGTTTTTCAGGTCGAATGCCCAGATTTTAAATAATGTTAGGTGTATTCTGGGGCTATTCTGTGTCGCTTCGTCCTGGGTGTACCTTTACGTCTGTGCTTCTACATTCGAAATTTTGGGCCGCACCGCTGAAACACTGCGCATAATGGTGTTGTTTACTACACGGTCAGCTCTGCCCTCAATTCTGAGTGTCCCTGCCTACCGTGCCCTCGCGCACCTCTTCCTTTTTCTTCCTTGACCGCTGTGTTCTCTCCTTTCGAAAAACGCTGTAAAAATGAACGTACAGTAACTAGACCACATGTCGACGCTTCTAAGATATTGTTCGCTGTGTTACGATTCGTTTTATTTTTCAAATGAAAAACCTAATGTCGAAAAGCACTGCATTTTCCTGATGCATTCGTATCTCTATGACGTAGGGCTAGAACTAGGTCCTTACGCCCGTGCCGGCGAAAGCTGCTTTAAATGCGAGACCATATCATAGCGAACCAAACGCACATTGACGTATCTATCTATCTATCTATCTATCTATCTATCTATCTATCTATCTATCTTATCTATCTATCTATCTATCTATCTATCTAATCTATCTATCTATCTATCTATCTATCTATCTATCTATCTATCTATCTATCTATCTATCTATCTATCTATCTATCTATCCGCCTACGTCTGGCGCTCTCGTGGTCGTCTCTTTAACTTGACACATACCAAAATTTGCATCACGAACACCATGAACAGGTCATTACATGAATAGCATGAGACGCTTGTCACACAATGCAAAAATTGGCCGCGTATCTGCGTGCTTTCGCTGCAAATGTCGTGTAAAGACGATAGAAGAGGCCGCTGTGTGAGATATGGACGCCATCTGGCAATACGTCGGGAAACATGAGTGCTGTGTTGCGTGCTGGTAGTCCCGGCGCAGCAGCAGGCGAAGACCGGCGGTGACCAACGCGACCGGCGGGGACGCCAGCCAGCCCGGGAAACGCGGTTTGGCGCGAAGCGCTGAAGCAGAGAAACGTCCGCACTCAACGAGTACTCTCCACACACTCTTTTATTTACACGTCGCCTGGGTAAAACGGAACGCCAGAGCGGCGCCCACAACCGGCAGCCTGAAGGGCCGCCCACAACGCTGCTTTTTCATTTTTAAATAGTTTTTTTCACCTTCTTGGCCTTCTCAAAACCTGAAGTTTTTCAACACCAACCCCATGGCATTCGTACAGTGCAATACAGAACCGAAACCGAAACACAACAATGAAGCTCGTGCGAAGGGCACGGAGGAAGGCAAATGTCAGCGCAGTCGCATTTTCAGCTTTTGTTGAAACAGCGCTCACTAGACGACGACGAAGTAAAAGAAGGCACAGGACAGGCAGCGCCTGTCCTGTGCCTTCTTTACCTTCGTCCGTCGTCATAGTCAGCGCTGTTTCAACAAAGATGAACGCATACCAACTCGCTCAAGCTTCCATTCTTATGCATTTTCAGCGCAGCTTAAGAAACTAGGGTCCTTAAAATTACGTATGTATGCATTTTCTATTAAAGGAACACGCCACCTAATACTTACCTAGTGATGTTGCACCTCAGATATACATGATATTTACTTTTTGATCGACAACGTTCACAAGTATGAACAGCCGCACCAGTTCAAGACGGCTGGCCCTTGGGCAAGTTGTTCAACTTTGGCCGAGTGGCTGAATCGAGGGACGTGCCGACAAACAGAAAGACAGAAAGACAGACCAAATTTCTGCGTTTAAGTTCCCCAAGAAAGACTATCGTCTTTAAAAACCATTTGCTTCAGTCCCGTGTGGCACATACCCGCATACTCTGGCCCACGAATGCAAGTACGAGCCACAGGTGATTCACAGTTTGTATCAACCCAGGGACTGCGATAACAGACTTTCTAAAATATTTACGTGATCACGCCATGGAGCTTGTGTCGCATAAAATGCTGGTCAGGGCGTCGGTAGCGTTGTTGGCCAGGAAGTATCAGAGGGACGGAAAGATTGAAAATCAAGGTTACAGCCACAATAGAACGCTGACATTCAACATGACAGTGAAGTAATAATCCAGAGAGCTTGAAACTACATACGAAAAATAACAATAATGTCGTCATATCGCGGCAACGTCAACTGTAGTTGCAGTCTTCGCTGTCGGCGTTTGTAATAATGTAATAACCATTACATAATAAATCTTTTAAACTCTCGAAGCTGTGGTCAACCATTGCTCACCCCGGAGCAATACGACAAAAACCGCGGCTTGCGGTGTGCACATCATCGCACTGTAGCGTGCAGTTCATTTTGATAAAACTTACATATGTGCCCTAAGGTGAATCCGGCGTCACGTCGGACCACAGAATAAGATTTGGGCGTCAGTCTAGTCGACGTACCTGGTTAGTCCTTGATCAAGATCTAGCCGTGGCGGCAGTGATGAGGAAGTTGGCTAGCCCCCCCCCCCCCCCCAGCTGTTGCTGCCTCATATCGATACTTTCCTCAATATAGGTGCTGTAAATAGTTAAAGTGTTCAGCAAGTGCTACTCTCCCCCCACCACTCCGCAAAAATATTGCTCGCTACGGGCCTGCCAACGATATACCCATGACTGCTGAAAACGCGCAAGTACGTCAGTGCAGCTCGCAACCCTTGAATCAAAACAATAAAAAGTGCGGTAGAGGCCAGTACTCGCCTAATGATTCACCTGACATTGACTCCCAGAATGAGTGGGCTCTGCCGAATTTTCGTCGTCCCTCTTGCTTTCTTGATATTTATATCATTATCACTACAATACAGTTAAAACAGTACAACTAACGTCAAATTACATTCCTTCACTTCTTTAGTGTTGGTATTTGTTGAGGCTGTATCCAACAATGAATAGTGCCATTAAAATTTCATTCTTTCGTTCATTCACGGCGAGGGTCTTGTTCCGAAAATTTGTTGCCTTCAGGTAGTATACAAGGGCTTATTGGTAGCTGTCCGCGTGCTACGTGACGCCAACAGGTTAAGAGAGTTAGCCAACGCCGCCATCGCCACGAGCGGCGTTGGCTAACACTCCCAGTTTTTCGTGTACATAAATACCCGATAAAGTGCACGAGAGGACGACCGCCGCTGTAGCTCGGTTGGCAGGGCATCGTGCGCTTTGTCTGAAGGTCGCAGGTTTGGTCTTTGCCGGCGGCAAGTGGTCTTTTCGCCCACTTAAGTTACTTAACATTTATATCATGATTACTACAAAACCGTTAAAACCTCAAAATTAAAGCCCCGTACACCTTTCTTGGCTCCATTATCTGTTGGTTTTCCTTACAGTTACTATTACGCGCAAGACGATCAACTTCACTCACTAAAGCCTACATAACGATTAGCAGCATTGCATCTCAGAATTCCTGACATAAAATTTGCGTAATTTTCTAATGACATCTGTCATGCACATCATTTAGGTCACGGACAGAACTTCACACCTGAATACAAAATAAAAGTGAAGAGAGTCCAAACGGTAAGTTTTTAATTTGCGAATATTTAGTGTAAAGCAGTTAAGAGATCACACTTTCTCACTAAGCTACCGATCTTCTTCAGTGAATTGCGCTCTGCTATGTTGGTTCTCTGCGTAAATGTGAAAGACCATTTTCCGGTGCTCTGTGCCAAACAAGGACTAGATGGAACCTTGGACATCCGCGCCACACGCTGCCTCATGCGAAACTTCACGACAGTGAAACCATACCTATTGTTACGTGGGACGCAGCGTCGCAAGTGGAACAGCGTGATTGCTAACGCGCTAACTAAGTGGGACTGCTGAACGATCAGATCAGAGGAAACTAATTATCAATTCGTGGGCTGCAGAAACAGTGACTAGTATGTATATTCAAAAATGAAGGAGGAGAATGACAAGAAAGAGGCGAAAACACAGTAAGGTTAGCCATTCCTTCGATCGGCTGGCTACCCTGTGCTAGGGAAAGGGTAATGATAGATAATATAAAGGAGAGGCTACGGAAAAGTCAAGGAAAAAAACAGAAATAAACAAAAACAATGTAGATTTCGACCCTCGACCTCTGTCTCCAAACCTGCTTCTCCGTAAAAAGCGCAAGAACTCTTTCAAACACCTTCTGTGTCCCAGGAACCTTTCCTCTAACGACTGGAACGAGTACATGTACCACGTCCAGAGAATGCTGCCATGAAAGGTCTGGCCATGTGGCCGATGATTTCTGATGCACGGCTTTCCTGGCGTATTTAAACGAATCGTTCATACAGCTGCACTGAACTGTTGTACTCAACAGAGAAACCGCGATTTCAGAAAGTCGACAAGAGTGACAACCTGACACAACTTTTTCTCACATAGCATTTTTCCACTTCTCAGTGACTATTACTTGAACCTACAGGACAGACCATTTTTTATGGCAACGTCGCTTGTGTCACCGAAAAAAAAAACACGTCATTGCCCCTGACACTGCACATCCTTAGAAACTTTAGCCGTTCCTCTTTTATAAAATTTATTTCAAATTGTGCAGTACCTCGCTTGTTGCAACATGTGGCGACCTGAGAGCTTCGCGTAGATGTGTTCTAAACATGTTTATCGTACTTTGCATGTAGTAATAATACGAATATTAATAAAAATAATGATAAGTGTACTATTTCAAAAATACGTGACTGCACTGAGTGACGAGCTTTTCACTACGTTCAGGAAGGCAAAAATGTTTCACATCCCTGCCGCAAAAGTGCTTCTTACATTCACCGTTACCTCTTGTATGTAGCGGTGTGTACACATGTAGATACGAAGATAACCGTGTAGTTCATGAGCATTTGCATCTCGCAGTCCAGTGCCTGGAAGGATGCATTTGAAAAGGATATAGTGTTGTAGATAAAATGCATTGCAGTGTGCACCAGAACCCGCATTCACTAAAACGTTTTGCCTAAAAGCATTCGTGCCATACAATTTCGGTGATGCTTGATGCCAATCCTGACTCGGCCACACAGTGGTACAAATATTTACGAAAGATAATTCCGCATTAACGCTAAAATGTATGGCCGACTGTTTAAACGTTTCAGAAGTTTTGAATAAGCTGATAAACGGAGTGGCTACCTAGTGGAGTCAAATATTATTACTATAAGGGCCACATTTGTGGGTAAAAAATTGATGTGCTTGTGAGAATTATTAGTCATAGCGATGTGGGATAGCTGAAGAAGGGAAAAAAAGCTGTTCAGTCGGCGATGCATGCTCTCCCAGTCGTACCTACGGCACTAAACAATTCAGAGTGCGTGCACTTAAGTTGCGCTAGCACACCAATGCATGAAGCGGATGTCTGCATGTTACACGACGAATTGTGAAGTGTCTACTGCCCTCTTGCTTCACAGAGGCGGGGACCTTTCACATTACGGACAGGAATTGTTTGTGCATATGATTCTGCATCCTGTGTTTATGAAGAAAACAAACACGAACAGAACTGCGCAGAAGCACGCACGCCTGTTGCTCCGAGCCTTAAACACATGCCTACGCCACTGAACAACGCCACAGACATAGAATTTTCGGTCGTGCTTCTCTCCAGCGGGTCTTAATTGTCAGTTAGAGAGTAGACGGACGGGGAAAATGTCACAATGTCGCTACTGGAATACTCCGGGTGAGCCGACATTATCTGCAGCAAGGTGTCATTAGATCAACATAAAAGCACGCATGTTTAGAGCAGGATCCTTCTACATTTATTTTACGCACATGAGTTGTTCTTAGCCAGCTATGCCACTTCAGTTGTGTAGATGCCTATTGCTTTCCTGCAGCAGCTGATTTTCTTCTGTCCTAGCTACTGGAGCAGAAGCACATTGCCGTGAGCCGCGGCTTTGTACTCTAACCTCGATTACCCCATTTGTGTGCGTTCTCACTTCGAAGGGTACGCATTGTCTGGATACATGCATAAGTTAAGGTATTTCGTGCAACAGCATAAGGTAAGCATTTATTTAACTACCGTACGCGTTGTTCTCTCTTAAAAGTAATGTAATATTTTCTATAGTCAACGGAGATGCGCCCTCAGCTATCTCTCCGAATAACAGTTTCTGATTGCTACATGCTGTAGGGGTTACCACCGCGCAATGAGCAGCTCAGATTCGCATAAATTCCATCTAGAAGTTGTTAAGGAAAGAACTTAGCACCTTGAGGAAAATAAATTATTAAGTTGAAACGTTGGTTCCAGCGACAGTTCTTTTTTTAGTGTTTTTTTTTTTCATTCTACTACTGCTCCTCTACCTGGTAATCTTGCATGAAAGCAATAAATAACAGAACGCAACCTGACTGACTTCCCTAAACTAAAGCTTTAAATATTTGCTTGTGTAACAAATACGAAACAACTATTGTCACGTGGTCATGACGTCGAACACCGCAGGTGACGTGTCCAAGATGAAACTTTATTTGGCCGAACTTGTGGCCTAGAAACGGAAAGTTAATTTACAGCAATACACACGGTATGCACTGATAGCGGCGAACAGAGCGTCGGCCGTCGATCAACTGACAAGCCGTGAAGCGCGTCGGCATTTGTACATGTGCCGTCGAATCTTCCAGCGTTATCGCTGGTTGTCGCGCATGCTCTAGAATAAGCTCGAGTGTTGGCGTCTTGCGCGCAATCTTAACAAAACAATCTACACTAATCGCGAAGCTTCTCGAACAATGAGGCGTGGTTTGCGCTGAGCGTCGCTGATAGTCTTTGTGGGCGGAAACCGAGTACAGCAAAAGTGCTAATAAGAAACGCATGTGGCACTATACCATTTGTTGCAGAAAAACAGCTCACGAAAAATGAATACATGAAAGGGTAGACACGCATCGCGGCCAGTCTTCACTAATATTGCGGAAAAGGAGCTTTCTTTTATTGACGCATACTTTTATGCAACTGCATGTACGGTCGTGTTCTTTCAAATATACTTTCAGTTGTAAGTGGAGCACTGTGTGGCTTCCCTCCCTTTTTTTTAGCGGTTCTTCTTTACGCTGATTTGTTATTTCTGCTCAGTAGTATCCATCTCCGGATCTATTTCCAGGGGTCGAAAATACGGGGGAAGCGGTATTCCTTGTAAGTGTCAAAATTTACCTGTCTATTCAGCGTAATTATCAAAAGGGTATGTCGAAGCAAATATGTTGTTTTGGCGTGCTCAGCGGTGAGTTGGTAGACACCTTTTTCATGACAGGAAATACATTATCATTGTACAATAAATACATTTCGCTAATGACAATTCAATAAATTGCAATGGCCAAGCTTAAGCGATCCCACAAACAAGCAACGTCGATTACTCATTGCGAGTATTCTAGTAGGCTAAGTAGACTGTATGACTAAAGGCTAGTTTTGATGCAAGAACTACATCGTAACGACAGGTATATCAACAAATTTACCTACACTTAACATAAGTGCATGAATTAGCTGAAATTCAAAACTAGATACACTCAATGAAAAAGCCCGATGAATTACGATGCTACGTAATTTTATACTTGCGCACAGTGGTTTTGGTTGTTTATTTATTCTAAACATGAAGCCGAAGAATATGAGGCCGCTTTTTGTTCAGAAAGGAGGGGGCGAGACCATTTTGTGTTATCATTAAGAGAACGCTGTGAAAAGCGCAACTGGCACGGATCCATGCAAATTACTGTGCGGTAATTTACATGGATGCACAGTACTATTTCATAGCACTTTTTGCCGACTGACTTTGGCAATGCGCCCTTTGTGTTCAAGTGCGGTTTCTGCGGACGCGCTCGCCACCTGCTGTGCAGACGAACACTCTTTTCTGGCGCCACCACTAAGCCCCGATACGCTGACGTGTGTTTATGCTGCGCTGTTTCCTCGCTCGCTAGTTTCCACCTTTGCCTTCCTCCTCATTCTTTTACAGTACCTCATTCTGCTGCCCCCCTTGTCTCCGCTACAGCTCTCATTAATTGGCTTTTATTCATATTGGCTTCTATTCATGCTGCCTTGTACCTGCACAAGTACATCGTTGGGTCGATTAAGCAACGACGGCGTTGACGCAAAATGCATGAACGGCTGATTAAGACGTGTGTTCTAGAGCGTACAGAAACATGCGTCATCGCTTACAACGTCCCTCCCCAGCTTTCGCCATGATTACTCAGCGATGAGTCTACACCAGAGGCATGACACTGCCCTGTAGCGCAGAATTGCCCGAAATCTTGGGGAAATACACGCGTCCTTACTTACGAGGAGCTTGTGTATTAAGTGAGGGTTACTTACTATATTCATGGGTATGAAAGTTGTGTTCCGTAAGAGAGTGCGAACAGACGAGGCTATAGATGAGTACTACTAAATTAAATAATAACGAATGTTGGCGAGCTACTTGCTACATTGCAGATGCAGAGAATAAGAGCGCTGGACTCTGCACACTGCCGTAAAACACTATAAATTCTATAAACTTCCGCGAAAATTTTTCGCACACGTCTTCACAAATCAACGCGCGTGTTTTGCTGAGACGCGTGTAGCGGCTGAAACGTCACGAATTTACTCTACTGCACTCGTATTTTGTCATCGGCTACTCCTGAATTCATTCTGTTAACGTGCCACAAAATTTCTCCTCCCCTCGAGAACGTCCTAAGGTGCATAATAGTGCCAGAGTCTGCTTTCATGACCGTGTCAGCTCTTGTACCTAACGGCGACATGGAGCGGTTGGTCTCGTAGTTCAGTGCAGAGGCCTTGCGCAGAACCTTTGAAAGCGTGCCATAACAGAACAGAGCTTGGCGTCATTGGGATGCTATGCTGTCTCGTAGAGGCCAAAGTGAACGACCTAAAGCACTATAGAGAGAAATTAGCTATAATTGATCAGTTTGTTATTAATACGGTGAGAGAAAGAATTGTTCAGCGCAGCTTTCCCCTTATCTTCAAGAGTTTCTTGTTGTTCTAGTATTGTCCGATAAGATAGAAATCGATACATCAGGGATGAAAGTAAGTAGCGCTTACCGTTGTGGCACGTTCAGTTGTATTCATCATCGAACAATGTGATCGTAATGATCTCTAACAGGCTAAGCATACCACAGTCTTTCCTGACAGGAAGGTCCCGTTCTTTTTCCGAGATGTGGTTTCAAGTTCCCTTTCACCTATTACAGTCGATCTTCTTCGTTCTATTCGAATGTTACATTATAATGGAGGGATATTTATGGGGGGTGC
Organism: Rhipicephalus sanguineus; assembly: GCF_013339695.2. Classification (NCBI taxonomy): domain Eukaryota; kingdom Metazoa; phylum Arthropoda; class Arachnida; order Ixodida; family Ixodidae; genus Rhipicephalus; species Rhipicephalus sanguineus. The sequence continues at coordinate 82,225,742 of NC_051182.1, read as the reverse complement.
CTAATATCTGCAGCATAAATCAAAATATCTCTCTGTTAGCACAGGATCGTTTAAAATGCCTACAAGAATTATATAGAACATTAAATCGGTCTCATTCCTCCTGCAAATGACATGCCGGAGTAGCTAGAAATGGTAAGACATTAAGCACGGGTACGTTGTCCAGCTATACGGGTAGAATAATTGACTATGTATAATATATTAAATAAGTCAAGCATACAGAATTTAACGTAGTTCATTTTCTTAGTGCAGCCGAATAATGTTGTGGTTCCGCCCCATACGTTTGCATGTATTTAATTCGTTTTAGGAGGGCCTTATTTGAAGTCGAGCGAAAAAGTGTGCCGCGCCTTCGTGTCACTGCTTACTTGGGTAAATAGTGATTTACAATTTTTACACACTTTTCTAAAGTAAAATTTCTTGGTGCATTCTATGTTATTCCCTATTCGAATTTTCAATAAAACTTTCCCTACACGAACATCAAGGCAAAATGTTTAGATGAAATGAATTAACAGTATAAAATCTAGCTCCTTTTGACATAATACAATAATGTCCGCTCGGAATTTATTGTATATGGGGAGTTCGTGTATTTCTTCGAAATGTCTCTAACTCATTCAGAATGGAAATTAGATTGCTGACTGATAGTTCTTCATTTTATATATATGCTACCACGCTTCTACTGAAGTGTAATTTCCGTGAGCTCTCTGTCTTTATCATGGGCTAAATATTTTTGTTGAGCAGATATGCTTGGGTGGTCCTATTTTCTGACGAGCGCATTCAACAGACAAGGACCCCTAGTAAAGCTCTCTGATGGCTTCTGTTCTGTTCTATAGCGCTCTCTCTTAGAAACTGGCACGGGCCGTTGCAGATACCTAAATACCAAGACATACGATGTCATTGGCATAATTCATGAACTTATCCTACAACAGACATGACCACGACTGAAGTTTTTTTCGTGGTATTCAACATCTATCCTAAGGCGGCCATATTCCGCAGAATCCAAAGCGGGACGGGGAGGGGCGGAAGCCGAAAGACGGAAGGATGGACTTGTATAGTTCAAAAAGAATATTAAACTTCTAACAGCACAGCTGTTTTAGGCTGGGAGTAAGTCCACTGTACGCAGAAACTCAGGCGTGTATGCGTCACAGGAATTGGGCAAACCCCACACCGAGTACAGCAGGTGGAGAGAAGCCGAAGACGTTAGAGCGAGAGAGCGGAGAATGATGGAGAGAGGTGGGGAAGGGGGTTTGGAGGCTGGTGTGGAGAGAGTAAAACCTAGTAAAACGAGTATGCCTCAGCGCTACTGGAAGAAGGAGGGAGGCGATCGTTAAGCGAAAACTGATCGGCGAAGTGGGGATGAAGAAGGAAAGGGAGGAAAGGAGATGAGACGTGGAGGAGGAGAAGAAATAAACAGATAGCAATCAAATTTCGAGGAGTTATTAAAACCCGGGTACCCACTGTACCAAAGACGAGCGTCGTAACCACTCGACTATACAGGCGCGTTAGCTGAACAAGCATTTATGGGATCCAGTTGATGACATTGCTATGGCGGACACAACTAGAAAAAGAAGAAAGAAGGAAAGACAGAAAAAATGAGAACCAGAGAGAAAGAACAGAGACAGAAAGAAAGAGAGAGAAAGCAGATCATAGCCATGTAGAGCATAGTATAGCAATAAGGTGTGGTGGCCGGGCTAGCTGACCGGGACTGCGAGCGGGCTTTCGGCTTAAAGCGGGACAAATACTGTCCTGGAAGCAGCTTGGCGGGACAGCGGGACATCAACTGCAAAACCGGGACATATCCTTCCTAAATCGGGACGCCTGTTTGCTTTTATCTATCGTCTCCTCCTTGTAATTTAGTATATTAGCTAAAAATGAAAACTTGAATTTGAAGAACTGTCACGTCCCTTATTTGCATACATTTTTCCGTCGATATGTTTCCTGAGCGAATAGGTGAAATTTTTAAAATGCAAAGCGGAAGAGCGACGTGTTCTGTTTTTTTTTCTCAACTTTTGTTCAGGAGCGACGAAAGAGCATACATAGAACAAGAATATATCTGATGGATAACGGGGGGTATTGCAGATAACTTCTACACAACAGTCGAGAAATTATGCCCTCTATATTACATCAGAAAGCAAAGTAGCTACAGTACTAATAAATTCTACAACTACTAAAAAAGGGCCAGAAAACACTGATTAGCAAAAGTTTTGCTTTGTTGTGTGATTTCTGCAAGACACCACATATGTACACGCTAAGAAAAGTTTAAACACTCTTATGAATGTGTTTAACCTTTCATTCGGTCAATTTCCTTGCATAAGAAAAATAGGCCCTATGCTTTTGTCATTCTAATTAAAATTTCACCTTCGTGTATCTGAACGTGTGCATTGTGAAACCATATATCATTTACAGCTCGAGGATATGAAGACACCAGAGTGTCTGGACACTTCGACATTCTTTATGCTGAGATGTTTTGTATTATTGTTGCTACAAAGAAAGGCGGTAAGCACCTATATTGTAATATACGGCAGAGATACTATGTTCGAATAAACCATTTCTGTAATAACACAAAATAGTTCGGTAATATGCACAACATATGTAAACCAGGAGTCTTGTATAACGCATAAGTTTGTTTTCATTATCCCCCGTCCGAATTGTCCTTACTATGTTGAAGCGTATGTAGAATTTCAGTGCCCAAGCGAGCCTTTTAATGGCCCATTTTATTTAAACTGTTTTATATAATTTTGTTACGGGTCACAAAGTAGGATATGAATATGCTTTCTCACCATGCTTTGTGAAACATTAAAGGAGTGTATAACCTACGCGCATCTCTATGTTAGGTCTTTCCTAACTTGCAACTTCGTGCAAATATCCCTTGCTCTTAAGACTTATTCTCAACATTTGAATTTTAATGAAGACGTAGGCTTTAACCTTTTCTTTCGTTTCATCTCAACTCGCCATTGAGTGACTGCCCCACGTTTTACATAATAAGACTTCATTTGTTTTCCTTCCACATACATGCAATTATTCAAACCGTATACCTGCCTTCTTTGTTGTTTAAAACATATGCATCCTGTGTTAAAAGTGCGTTTGAAGGGCATGCCTTGACAATGTCTGTTTGTGTGTCTCTAGTGTTTAATAAAACCCTTTTGTTGACGAAGTTTTAGTGACATTTGCGGTTCTGTAAAGTTTCCACACTATCGATACCTTTTCAATCTTGCAATGGAGGCGTAGGATGGGCGCGCTACTGAAGATAGCCATCTTAGCTTATTTCAGATGGTTATCCGCATTTGCGGTTTTACATTGGCGCGAAGGGTCGCAGTAATGACCGTGTGTGATGCAACACAGACGATTCTTTCGTTACCGGTCATGTCTACCAGTCATCACTACCAAAATACAGTATATATTTCATACAGAAACAAACAAACACAAAAGGATCAACGACGCTTCTCAGTGGGAGAGAAAGCGATAGCATTTGTCCTCATTTGTAACTAAAGAAATCGCCGCACCCACGCGAGAAGGCTACATTTCTTCCTCTCCAAAAGAAATATGTCCCAGGACCGGCAAGCGCACTGGTGGATGAGATAGCACTTACACTCCACGCTTTACGCAAAGTAAGCTGAGCGAGGGTAAAGCGCAAAAAAGCACCTCTTGGACAAGGGCAGACAAGCGACAGGTGCGGACTGACAACTAGGTTCATTACGAAAAAAAAATATCTGCATAGCGTGAGTACAGTGATGTAGAAGCCAAGATCAGCGCATATAATAACTAACCTTAACAGAATTCAGTGAAAGAAAGAAAAAGAAACAAAACACGCAAATGATACCCAATAGAACAACAGCAAGGCACAGATCTTTGGGACAGTATATGTCACCGTTATGTCGTAACAATAAGATAAGTGAATTAATAAAAACCGCCGTAAGCTCTTCTAACAAATACTGCAGGCCGTATGCTTAGAGGACAAACTGGGGATCATTGGATAACACTGCCCTGCGGGCGAAGCCTGCCATTGATAGCTCCGAAAGCAGAGAGGAAACGCCCCGCCCATCTTTCGTCGGGTGCAGAGCTTGCAGCAGCGCTGGATGGGAGGGGGGCATAGATAGATAGATAGATAGATAGATAGATAGATAGATAGATAGATAGATAGATAGATAGACAGATAGATAGATAGATAGATAGATAGATAGATAGATAGATAGATAGATAGATAGATAGATAGATAGATAGATAGATAGATAGATAGATAGATAGATAGATAGATCGCGTTTAAAACGCGAGTCTTACGAGTGCAGGTATTTCTTTTACTCGAAAACGTGTACTGTGGTGAGACTGATCAAGCTAGGTACATTGTCTTGTTTACCGGAATACACTTGTTTTCCGTACAGGTATGCTTGAAACATATTTACGCGTGGGTATAGCACATACGCACCATATGAATGCAGCTAGGCACAGTATGCCGTGGCAGTGAATAATGATAAATTACTAAGTGTTTATACAAATATATCGCATAAAAATATGCGAGTTATTTCAGCACGTTGCTTGGGGCGTTAATGTCGATTTACCCTCCTTTTTTTCAGGCGATTCGCAGTGCCTTCTCTGGAGGCTAGCAAACGTTGCAGACCAACAGCGCGCCTTATGCAGGGAGGCATTCAGAAGAATCTGTAGAAGATATAAAGGACATACATTTGTGTACACAAGCGATAGGTGCAGCTCCAATAACAGCCTACAAACCTAATGTCCAGCTGTACACGCAAATAATTACTTTTTAAAGTAACGTTCTTCATCGGCACAAACAACAAAACTGAAATATACGTTCGTATGATCGAAACAATCAAGTCTAAGTAACCAACTGATTTTTCTATCAGGCCAGATGGCATTACCGTTGAAAAATGTAAACAAACTCTTCATATTGAGCACTGGCGGAAGTAATCATGCGGGCTAAAGAAAGCAGGACACGAGATATATTTGCGTCTTGTGACCCTAGCGAATATAATCAGATGATACAGTTCGCCTGATCAGGAGTTAAATGTTGCCTGTATTTAGGCTGCTTTGGGCTTCGGTTTTAATTATGCTCAACCGCGGCGCCAAGATATACTATGACATCTCTCTTGACTGCGCGCAGGTTGTTCATTGTATTCAAGAATACACTTGATCGCAACGATTGGAAAGCTTAAAATAGAGAGAGAGCGTGCATAGTTCATCGTCGAGGTGATTGTTGTAGCATGGAACTGCGAACGAAGGCGAGAAGAATGCGTAACCTCCATTCTCATTGTTCTGAAACGTGCCGCTAGGCCCCTGGGACGCTAGGCCGGTCGTGGCTCGCACGATAACCTTCATATCGAGCTCAACTGTGCATGCGTCATCCCGTGCATGTCTTCGGTACAAACAGCTGGAGCAGCCGTGGCGCGAGTACACTATTCTGCGCTATGGTTTTCGAAAAGAATAACTTTTCCTGAAGGCTACTTTCACGGGAAAGCGCTCAAAAGTGGAGAGAAACTCCGTAAAGCAGACAGAGTCTACGAGGGCGAATAGACATTGCCAGGCCGTGGCAGCGACTATCTTGTTATTTTCTGGCTGCTTGTTGGGATTTGTTGCGAACTACGCAGGCTTAGAAGACTTTTGCTTAAGTCAGTGCTGCATCGATGACATGCTGCTCACATTTCCAGTAAAAAAGTAAAACAAAGGACGACACGGGGGAGCTGCGTCATGTTTTTTCCCCGTGATTGGAAGACCGCGGTAAATATGCACATGGACCTTGAACAAGCGACCTGCCGTGGTAGCTTGCTTAGCACGCAGGGGGTCGTGCGGCTAATCTCGAGGGGGGGGGGCTAGATTCCCGAACACGATGGCCCTATTTCGATTGGGCAAAATGCATGGAACGCTCTTCTACTTAGCTTTAGGCGCACGTTAATGGACCTCAGGTGTCCAAATTCATCCATACACTCTAAGGAAATGGGGTGTTAAAAGGGTGTGTGGTTCGTCCCTTTAGTACTACTGCCTACTGCCACAACCATTAATCTCTTTAAGAAGTAACGGCACCGGGTCTAACAGTTAGCCCCCATAGATCACCTACACGGATTAAGATTTAGTTCTCACGTTTACACCTCCCCTGCCAACTGCTAGTGCCCACAGATCGCCTTAATGGAGTAACATTTGGTGATATTTACACCTTGCCGGGCAACCGTTAGTCATCGCAGTTGCACCTCGCCGGGAGAACGGTCGCTCCGCTGAGATACTCCATTTGTGTGATCATTTTATCCCCAGGGATGATTTGCTGCAGTTACGCTCCGCAAGGCTCAATACTTTCGCGCGTTTCTTTCCGCGGTGAGCAACAACTGCCGCGGAAAAGAACACGCAAAAAAATATTTAGTCAAACGTGTGTCACTGCTGTCGCAGACAAGGCGACTGCGAAAGACAAACGTGAGACAATGAAACGTTTTCTCCTTCTCTATACATGTGAAGTTTCTGGTTTCTTACATGGAAGTCACTGCAAAATCTCCAATACAGGTTCAGCCGCGTTGTCATATCTCGTACAGGTCTTTTTGTGAAGCTGCTCCAACGGAATTGATAGATGACAGGCATGGTACGCGCCAGCGCACACAGCATTCTGCTCGTTGTGCACAACGGCTCCATTCTGCAAAGCACAGAAATATTGCAAACAGTTAGTCACCCGTGACAGCGAGGGTGAAGACCCACGCACATTGCAAATACGTAATAATATCATTATCTGTGGTTTGACGTCCCAAAACAACTATATGATTATGAGGGACGCCGTAGTGGAGGACTCCAGAAATGCCAATCAACATGGGTTTTTTAACGTGCACATAAATCTAAGTACACGGGCCTCAAACATTTTCGCCTCCATATAAAATGCAGCCGCCGCGGCCGGGATTCGATCCCACGACCTTCAGGTCAGCAGTCGAGTGCCATAACCACTAGGCCACCGTGCGAAGCCTTTGCAAATACGTGCAATGTGAACTGAAACACATGTCTAAAATATGGCATGCAAAGTAATTTCACCCCTGCAATGCACAAAAAATATTGCAAATATTCAGCGACACGTCACAGAGTGGATGAAGGCGCACTGCACATGGCAAACAGGAGCAAGGTGAAATAAAAACACACGTCTGAAATATGGCATGTAAAAATTTCACCGTGATGTGATACACCATCAAAGACGAGACCATTTAAAGCCACATAGCAGCATTCAGTTGCAAGTGCGGCAGCCGCAGCCATCACGCCGACGCGCAGCCAACGAGCCGGCGAGTTTCCTGCGGGCGGCGTCGTACAGCTCGAACAAGCCCGTTAGCCGTCGCAGCTGCCAGGCGAAGTTCGAGCAGAAGAGCGAGCGAACGCGGAGCCGCCGGCACGAACGGCGCCGAGCTGCTTGCGAGCAAGCGTGAGGAAGCCGATGATAATGGCGACCAATTTCCACAATCACACATAGGTGGGCGAGTTCTTTAAAGTAATGAAGGAACACGTGGGCAGCGTTAGCACAAATAAAAATGACCAGATGAAGCCAGGCCATGCGCTGTACTCACAACACATCATCAATACAGTTGTGCGTTGCCTTGTGTATCGTTTACGGACCTTTTTTTTTGTTGCTGTTGTTTTGCCTCCTATGGATTGTGTTTCATCCTTTACAGTTTATCTTGTGTGGCTGTGTTCAGTGCTTGACGAGAATGACGACACTAGAAATTCTATATCTCTAAAGATATGTCATTTAAATTAATTTGCGGTTTCTATGTTCTTTTCACTCGTACATGTTCACACCCCTTTTGTACTCACACTTGTATCCCCCCTATGTGATGCCCTCTTGGGCCCTTAGGGTACTCGTCTAAATAAAAAAAATAAAAAACTGAGGCTGTGTGTACAGCGCATATCCTGTCTTCAGGTCGTCCTTGTATTTGTCCTAGCGCTGCCCGCTTTTCCCTTCATTTTGAATTTCGCAGCGTCGATTGACCGAGTGCGCCCATTGCTGTCAATGTATGAACGCGCAAAGTGCGCTACGGGCGATAGCGTCCCTCGCCCTTGGGCAAGGTCTCTGACGTGTTGAACGGGCACGAGAAGCTGCCAGAAAGACGTTGACGTCTCTATGGCCCGAACGCCGGCGCTGCGCCGGGCAGGCATTGGGGCCATAGAGACGGCAGCATGTTACTACACTGACCACCAAGCCGCCTTTTAGGAAATCGCGTTGAGCAAAAAGTAAATATATATGTGTCATATAATGCACACACCATGTGTGCGTCATTGAAGCGGCAGTAAGCATGATAATCAAGCTAATCCTAGCCAACCAGGAGAGCTAAGAATAATCTGCTGAGCCTGAGTTCAAGCTACGTATATCCTTGCATAGGTGAGCTAAGCCACCACATTTTTTAAATGACTCTAGGTGATGTGTTAGGTCAGACAATATAGATCTGTTTACATATTATGTCGATATTAAAGTGACATGCCTCATGTAGCTGCCTTCCTACATTTTTACAAGTTCCTTTTTTATGGCTTCATAATTTCCGAATGCTACAATGGTGCCTTTTTTTGTAAAATTGGAATTCACTGCGTTGAAAAAGGTCGTCTCCAAGTTTTTGTGCCTTCATATCTGTGGACAGAGTCTAAAATATGCAGCGCCGTCACTCATATCCACGAGACGAACAGGCGGAAACGTCCGGTACGCCGTAACCGCAATGATTGATTTTGAATGTCCACTCCCAATACGAGAACCTTTCCAGATCGCTCATAAGCTGAACCACGCCCCTTCCTCTCGTAGGAAAAATCATGCATCCACCTCTGCCGTAAACGATATGTATCGTGCATATGTATCGTTATATGATGTATATGTATCGTGATATGTATCCTGTATATGTATCATGATATGTATCGTGTATCCAAGGGGTACAGTATATTGAAGTCAATAGTCACAGTGATAAACTGTCCATAAAATTTGTGTCCGCTTAAAAAACGTAAAGTGCTCAAATTGCCAGACATTGTGTTTCAGGGCGGCTACAGTGAAAGCAGTTTGCTCAGTGTGAGATGCCGACCATCATGGATGTTCAATTGATCACGCTTTACTTTATACTGAGGGTATTTCATGATAATACAATGCTGTACTATGTTGTAATTATCATAGTGAATGCAACCGGGGGAGTTTTTTTTTTGCTGTGACTAAAAAAAAGTCAGTTTCACCGCAAGGGCGAAGCAATGAATGCGATAACAACAAATTGTAGTGTTATACGAATTTAGGCTGCAGGTAGCTTGTTTGTATTCGATCTCGCGTAGCTACAAACAGTGGTGTAAGAGAGTACGGCCGCTCTAGGGAGAGATGCTCTCCGCATATTCACTTCGCGTTCAAAGCGCAGCACGTAGAAGGGTATACGAGCCGCCCGCTGTGATGGCTGTCGAGATAGCGCGTGCGTCAGCGATCGCAACCGCGCCCTTAGATTCAAAGTTGCTGCTCGCGGGACACCCCGCCCCCCTCGCGTCTTTTCATGGTCGTTAAAGTTGGGCGGGGCGTTTCCTGTCTGCTTCGACGACAGACCTCCCGAGCGGGGTGATGTTATCTTATGCACCCTCAGAGCGACGAAAATGGGCCGGCTCATTGGATATCTGCTTCGGCCGCGTTCGACGTCCCCGCTCGCGCTCTTTAACCGCGGTAGAGAACATACGATGCGCGGGGGGATTTTGTGAATTTCGACTTCATACGGGAGGGACATGACGGCGACGGCAAGAAACCCGTCGAGACTTTCCTTGTAATTGCATTCGCAATAAAAATTGGGCAAGTTTGCACCAAGTCGCGCGAAGCTTGGCACAGCGAAGCACAGTCCCTTCGCCGCTCGCATTCCCGGTCGACTGACACGCCTATCTTGGAGATGCGCGGCTTCCTTCTCGGTAGTACGCACATTCTCAGGACGCCTGATGGCTGTGTAGGTACGATCGGGCACGGCGAGGCTATGCACTGCAGAGCGGAGGTTGCGCACGATATCTCCGACGGTGGGCGTGGCTTAGCTACCGCGAATGCGCGGCTCGGCCAGGTGGCGCTGTACCTGATCACGACGCTTGCTTTCTCTTTCTTTCTATCTTATTTTCCCTCTATTTGCGTCCATGGCTTACAACTGCCATGTGGCGCTATGTGCAGTATATCATCGGTCGCTATGCGCTGTGGTCTCCATTGCAGAGCGCGGCTTTGCATGACATCACACCATCTGTGCTCTTTGCGCTATGTGCAAAGGTCTTCATCGCAGAGCGCGGCTTGCATGACGTCACACCATCTGTGTCCTTGGCGTCCCATGGCTTTAAACAACCATCGATCGATATGCCCGGTTCTCTCCGTGGGTAGCTATGCCCGGCGGGCTCCATCGTAGAGCGCGGCTTAGCATGGCGCACACCAGCTGTGCTCTTTGCGCACCATGGCTTTTAACTGCCAAAGGACGCTATCCATCTCCTCTTTAGAATTGTTATGACCGATTTTTTAGTTTCCTTCTGTAGCAGAGTTATGACCTATTTTTTCTTGAAACTCAGGCTTTTGTACCAGTCACTGTTTATAAGTGACAACAGGTTTTTACAGTGAAAGCTGTTAAGGAGATCATTTCACCGGCCGTTTTTGGCGCCGTATTTGTGCGCAGCCGCCGCCGCCGCCGGTGTCCGTAACCAGTATCGCTCGAAATAAGAAAAATACGAAATAAGAAAAAAATTCCAGGATGGGAACGAAGTTCGAACCTGGGCTCTCTGCGTGGGAGCCCCAAGAGAGCTTGACGGGTTCTAGAAACGCCGCTCTTCCAGCTTTCGGTGTGATTGTGCTGCGGTTTCAGCGCAGGTCTGGCGTTTTTTTTCCGCGAACACCGCCGAAAGCGCAATGGCTGAAAAAGGATACCCATACTAAAAATATCTAAATTATCTCTGGAGCAAAAAAAGAAAACTACAGCGCCCAAAACAGCATGACGCCAACCATTTATCTTCAAATGCACAGCTTTAAACCTTAAGCGGTTTTGATGAGCTCTCAAGTGTATGTCGTGCAGGTAATTAATTTTCTTTGTCATCCTATGTAGTGCGCAGGCTTCGAAAGCCGGCGACGTGTACAGCGGTTCTCGAGAAACGTGGTTGCTTGACATAAAGAGCGACATGGAATCGAAAGGGCACGAAACAGCTTGAACTCACTGAAAGGACATCATTTTACATTGCAAACATCTTTATTTTCCTAGGTGATGACCTATAATCATACAGGCGGTGTGTACAAGTAATTGTCTGAAAGGAGGCTCCTCGGTGTTGATGTAGTAATTGCCACACAGCTTACGGATTGGTTATTTGACCTTGGTATAACGAGATTTTCGGTCTTGGAAGGCTTGGTTGTTTATAAATTAACGGAACGCAAGGTTTCATACTTCGAATTCCAGCTTGAAAAACGGACATGTCTGTTTTAGTAAATACGGGAATAGCGCGAAAAATTGGTACCTACAGTGTGCCCGAAAAACAACAAGATAAACGCCAGGCCTACACATAAGACGGACCACGGTCACATTGTAAGCTGCAGAACCGGCCTTTCTAGACAACGCTGTAAACTCTCTTAGGTAGACTATAGCAAGTCGAGTGTGCAAGGTGCCCACTACGTCATAAATCATCCTCATTCTGCGAAGCAGGGAGGTACCCATTGTTGCCATACTTCATGATTTTGCGAAGTAGCGATGTACCGACTGCCATTCTGTAAAGCCATACACGCACCTATGTATTTGCGCAATGGTAATGCTGTGGCGGATATGCGGCCAATAAAGATAAAGAATTATGGCTGAGACCTGCGCAATGAATGCGAAGCGTTAGGCCACCCACTCGTTAAGTAAATCATTGTGTGACGCCTGATGTATTTTACTCATGTGCAACCCAATATTACGTATGTTAACACGCGACATTAATTGTACTCTTTAAACTGTATCGTAGTAATTGTGGCATAAATGTGAAGAAAATAAAGTGGACAAAACCACTTTACTTTCTTCGCATTTGTATCATAATTTACAATATAATCCAAACAGCACGATTACGTCCCATACATTACTTGGCTACATTATCTGTTGGTTGTCATTAAGGTAAATTAAACGAATAAACCAGCGTTTAAAGTTTCCTTCTCTCGTAGAGTGTACAGAAACTTGAGGAAAAGATGGGGTAAGGATAAGCCAACATGCGGGCCTTAATACTTTATCCTTAGAATAAGTAGGGCTAATATAGCCCTGTTATGTGATTTACATTTAGTACTTTGCGTCTTCAAAGTGAAGCACCATTGACACTGGCGTAATAAGGTTCGCTAATTAGCGTCATACAGTCACAATTTTCTTCACCTGGTATAGTACAATGCGAAAGCACCTATCAGGCATTGGCGCAGCCAGAGGGAGCGTTCGAGGGGTTCCAGCGTCCCAGCTGGACTGTTTTTCAACTTTCATGTATATTATATATATATATATATATATATATATATATATATATATATATATATATATATATTGTTACACCCCACAGTAAGGGTTTGTCAGGAGGCAGTGCCTTGTCGACCATAGGTGAAATTTTCGAATCGTCTGAGCAAGCGTTCACTTGGGCATCAGGTCGAACGTTACTGAGGACAGCTACTGTTGTCGGCGAGTATTCTTTGAATGAAGCGAGCTTAAGTCCCCTGGTAGTAGCACCGGTTCATTTGAACAATTTATGGTCCAAAGTTCCGTACACCCTTTCCTCACTGAGACTATGCAGTGGGGTACCAACGTGTTCTTTTTAATGCAACTCAAATGGAAAGGTTCCACCATCGCGTCGAAGCTGGTATCGTTGTCGTAAATAGGCGAAGGAACTACGGGAACGCATACAGCACAGAATGCCGGGACAACGGTATCTTCGTAGACTCGGAGCGCACCGTGTTCCCTGCCCGAATTCTCCATAAGTCCATCAGGAACAGTGTCACTTGTGAACACCTCGCCATTTCTACAATCAACAGTGGCCCCGCACATTCGCAGGAAATCAATACCCAGAATTATGTCGTGCGTGCTCCGTGGAAGAATCGTGAATTCTGTCGCAAACACTTGATCACTCAGCGACACTGTCGCGGTACAAACACCAATCGGACACAGCGAGTTGCCACCCACGCCACAGAATGTTGTCGCTTTCTCCCACAAAAACATCACTTTGCGTCCCAAACGACCTTTGAAAGCAGCACTCATGATCGACACGGTCTCACCATGTCCACCAAGGCCATCGTATCTACACCACAACAAAAACTTGCACTTTGTTCTTAACATAAACACGGTGGAGGTTCTCTTCTTGCAGCACCACGACCTCCCCCATCGGCCGCGCGCTTTTTTTTTCCGGATGTGGTGACGAAGCGGCGACGGGGCGACGGAGACCGGCGCAGTCGAGGTGCTGGAGGTGGTGTCACACTTCGGTCGGAGGCAGGAGAACGGTTGCGAAAGGGTCCCTGCCAAAAGCTGCTCTTGGGTTGTGGTTGGATGGTCCAGCGTTCCTCAAAAGGTGGGAAACCAGGCTGCTGCGTCCAGGGTGGCGGCCGTTCATAGCGTGGTATTCGCGAGCGATCGCAGTACCTTGATATGTGGACCGGTCACACCACAGTTGTAGCACACGGGAGCTGGGCGCAGTCGTCCGCTGCCCTTCGACGTGTTTCCGGCACGTTGGCATGCTCATTTGCGTAAGTGCGATGCTCAACATAACGGTCGTTGGTCGGCGGTATGGGCGTTCGGTGCGGAAGCGCTGAGGGTACATTGGTCTGTGGTAGTAAGTCATGCTTGAGCGATGAATAGGCCGAGATTCCGCAACCTCCGCTGCGTTGACGGACGGATTCTCGAAATCCTCAAGCTGCGGGGTAGCCACATCTTGCGGAAAATAGCATCGAGAGGTGCCGGCCACTTCACGCGTCCATGCTTTCATGTTTGCATAGCTCTTCCCGAACGATCTGACGGATGGTTGTAGCCATGTCAACAGTTGGGTAGTTTCTACACTGGCCACGGTGGTGACGTTGGCGAGACGACCAAACTTCGGCGTTATTCTGCGCTGCTTCAATGTCTCAAACGTCCGACAGTGGCGAATGACATCTGACACTGAGGTTAGGCTTTCTTTGCTTATGAGAAAGTTGTACACATCTTCTGCAATGCCCTTCAGCAAATGTCCCACCTTGTCTTCTTCGGACATGCTGGCATCCGCTTGCCTACAGAGCCTCAAAATCTCCTCTGTATACATTGTGCATGTCTCTCCGGGTAACTGAGCCCTTTGCAAGAGTCTGCTCAGCAAGTTTCTTTTTCGCAGCTGTGTTGCTGAAACATTTCGTTACTCCTCCACAAAGCGGTCCCATGTCGTCAATAGGTCCTCATGGTTCTCGTACCAGACGAGAGCAACATCGGTCAAGTAAAAACCACGTGAGATAGCTGGGAGGCAGCATCCCATTTGTTGTGGCTTACCCGCTTGTAGTGCTTGAGCCATGCGTCCACGTCTTCGTTAGCCTTGCCGGAGAAGGGTCGTGGCTCTTTGTGATGCGGCCAAGAATGCTGGGGGCTGGTTCCCGAGTGTCTGTGTCGTCAGGCATGATGGGCATGGAAGGAGGCAGGCCGGCGAGGCGACGGCTTCGGCGAAGTCCGAAGGGTAGCGGTTCCGTTGTTGGTTGTCTTACCCAGCACCTCCACCACTCTGTTACACCCCACAGTAAGGGTTTGGGGTTTATTTACAGAAGGCTTGGATGGCAAGACCGCACAGGACGAAGCTGCCGAGAGATCTTCTTCTTCCAACCTCCACACACTTCTTCCTCTTCTCAGTCCGGCACATACACGGCGTAATAATATATATATATATATTATATATATATATTATATATATATATATATATATATATATATATATATAATATATATATATATATTTACGCGCATACGACACACGCACAAGCATACATAAAGGTTGGTTGCAGCGCCAGCAAAAAGTATTCTGGATACGCGCCTGCTCTCCGGCCGATCTGACTGCAGCGTTGTATTCACTTGGGCTTCGAAGATGCGTTGCGCAGACTTTTATACTTATACTGCGCAAGTATAAATAATGCTGCGAAGCGCTGTTTAGGCGGCAGAAAGGAGGCACTTACTCTGCAAAGGTCTTCAATAGAGTGCAAAAAGTGCAGACAACAGGAGGGTTTCCAGAAACAGCACGCCGTTCGCCTCTTCCGCCGCGTTCTTTGTATTGTTATAACGAACGAAAACCGGCGAGCTCAACACAAAACTCGAAGTCTTACGTTATTTTGAGCAAATGTCTACACATCAACATCTGATTTTTGAATATCAGCAGTGTGGCAACAAATTTACAATGCTACTGAATTGACGACCGAAAATTACCGATATCACGTGCTTCATTTCAGCAGTTTTTTCTCATGTGCACTTTGCAGCAGAGTTCTTCAATTATACCAGTAGCGAAATTCTATGTAGGTCCCAAGTATCAAAATTCTAACTCTCCGTTCGCTGAAATTGCGAGTCTGGTGACTGTTTGCGTCATTTGTTGACCAAAAAACAAACTAATAAACCCTCGCGACGACGCCAGCGCGCAGGGCCAGGGGTAGAACGGCTTTCGAGGAGCGTAGGCAGTGGCGCGCCCCACCGAACTAGTGTTTTCGATTGCTGCTCCCAGGTGGTACATAAATATGCAGGCTCCCACACATTCAGTCATGGCTATGTCCGTGTATCGGAAGGTAGTTTCGCAACTTGTATGATTGAAGAACTCTGCTTTGCAGTGCAGTTAGCTACGGCACTTGGGGCCTATTAGTGTGGGGGCTACTCTCTGTTGTAGGTCACAACTTTCACCTATTCGCAACAGTAGCTTCATGCTGTCGTATGAATGGGCCTGTGCACTCACCTCGTTATTTGCGGATGTGTATTCCAATAACTACGTTACTCTCAGTCTGTCATCTGTTGAATCTGATACGCTTGCGGTTTATCATTGTAATTGTCCCGCATATGCCCGACGGTTCTGTTGATATTTCCACTATTCGAGAATGACGCGGCCTATAGAAATCTGCTGCCTATATGAGAATTTATGCGTGGTGTACATTCCAACCAGGGTTACACGAGAAAAAATAGCCAAGGAATCAGAAAAAATAGCCGAAAAGTGACAAGCTTTAGCAATTGCCCGTAAAAGCTGCCGAACGTGGCCACGTTCGGCGAAAAGGCGAGAGCCTTTTCGTAGGCATGTAAAAAAGAGCGCTTCAAAATCATAATTCCTGAGATCATATGATACACTAAAAGGGTATAAATTTGAGCTTGTTGGCTTGGCTGCTGACAGGCAGCGCCAAGTCCTGTCACCTCTCTTGTCTCGTGTTTCTGCGCTGTTCCCTGCTATGATATGATACACTGCTGCCATAAGCAATCATTTCGTGCAGAAGGGCGAGGTTGCTTGTACTACTGCAGAAATGACTCTCTCCACGCGTATGTGGGGACTTTCTTCAAAAGAACTAAAAGTAGCAGCCCTGAGAAGACAATTAAAGCGAGTATGCATGAGCTTCCTCTAAATTACTGTTTCTGGGAATGAAGCAAAAACTACAGCCACTTTTGCTATCGTTTCTCGTGTCATGTCAAAGTCGGAGCAGTTACTGTTTGCATGTTCTAGTCCGTATCTCATTATAGTATATACGTAGGCAGTAGGCAGTGCGATTTCCGATTTGGAATGTCGATGGATGCAGAGCTTACAGAATACGCAGCGCTTTGGATCGTCCTGTTCAACTCGAAATACAGTTTGAGGTCGCGTTAAGCAATAGGTGGTCTGCAAAATGAGTTCCCATGCAGCAGTTTCAGTTTTTACCCAACTGTCCGCCACTTACGCACCAGTATTTTTCTTTTGTGCAATCACAGCCCCACACTGAAGTTGGGGAGCTGAAAACACGCCTTGGTGGCCAAGACGTTTTTTCTGCTGCCGCCTACCTAAAGAGTAGCCAAACTGGCGCAAAGGAGCGAGATCTGGCAACCCTCATTCCCACATGGTGTTTAAGCTTTAGTTTTAGAATACGTGTCCAAACGTGGCTGCTCTAAATGTCTGTGTGGAAGGACAAGCTGATGCCGTCATATACTTGTGTATTTGTGCGCGTAGTCCATGTTTAGTGAGCTCAGCTCTGAAGTGCGTATTCTTCTTGACATCGGATGGCATTCCAGCTGACGCATGTTAAAAAGAGCAGATCCTATTTTTTTAACATATCATTGCTGGGTTGGCAAAAGTATTAGAAGGCCCGAAACACCTATTGTAACAGCTATGACAGTCGTTTCGTCTAAGCTACAAATGCGTGTACTAGAAAAAAAACATGTCACTACTCCACTTTTGCCAGTGCACTTGTGAGGTGCCATTACTGACAGAGAGAAGCACAAACGGAAATTTAGTAGAAATACCAAACATCTGGAGCCATCATATCCGCAGAACGCGATGCTACACTGGCGTTTTTTTGCACTAACGATGCATTTTGCATCAGACAGTTACTTCTATTTCGTTTTTTTTACAGCAGCAATGAAAGAGTACCATTGGTTGACCCTACGCCTTCTTTTTTTGAATAGGTCATTCTCTTTCAAACTTGTACTTATATTCTTTCACAAACATAGCACTTGTAAGTACAAACATCAGTGTTTCAAAAAATGAGTGAAATGGCAACGGACGCGCTATTTGAAGTAGCATGTATGTCTGCCATATGTCAACCGTGTTTTAGCAAAAAGGGAACTCGGTCATCAGAAGTAAGGTTCTAAGTTCTCTCTACAAATTTTAGAGATACGATTCGCAGCAGCTGTATTCCGTTTGCTGGTATATTCAGTTGCTAAATATATATGATCGCGTCTAAAAGCAAGAGCCTCCGATGTTTCAAGACTCGTTGTAGGAGTTACTTCACAGTCTTGTAATGTTTTGTAATTTAGTCTGTGACATTAGCAACATTTGGCTCTCTTTTATATGAGCGCAGTATACTACTGTTGGCTTTGCATTTTACAATTATTGTTGTCTGTTGGCAGTACTTAATCTGTATATTCGCAAATTAATGAAGGAAGTACATGCTGGAATTTACATCCCTTGGGCTTTTGTAGGCACTAGGTCAAGACGAACCAAAATCAATTATTGCAAAAGATTCTACTTACTTACGTCTTATAACTTATTGCCGACGTGCCAGGGAAAGTTATAGAGTGACGTTGCACATGCACTGCCTCAAACATTGATATCCAATCGTTGCACTCTGCGAGCCTGCTGTTTTAGACCAGCTGCCTTTTCATCACAGACATCGGCATTATTTACAAGCTTTTCTGTGGCCCTCTCGTAATTCACTCTTTTCATAAAAAATGTCCACATCTTAATTCTGTGCAGCTGTAGTTGATTTCTTCGATAACGTTGTGGAGTTACGCATGGAGCGTCATTCTCAATGGCACCATAACTTAGCGACTACTGAAGTCGCACAGCTTACACGCTCCCTTTAGACAGTTAAATGCCCGTTCAGTGGGCATTAGATAAGAAATATTATTTGATGAGAGAGAACAGTGCTCACTGTTCATTTCGTTAAATAGGTTTACGTTACGGTACGTTGGTGCCGCCTCCTATAGTAACAAATAAAGGCACCTATTGATGTACAGGCAGCGTACGCACTATTGCTCTGGCTATGTGTCGCGTGAGCGAATTTAAGACGATGCTATGTGGTGTTGTGCTATACAGTTCACTGGGGCGCGGATTGTGTTAAAACTTATGGAAAAAGAGTGAACTCTCAAAAAAGAGCATGTGTTACTCTTCGGTAAGTGCTGACTTGCCACGTATATGACTCTTTCTGATGCACGTGAACTCTCTATTGGCAGAGGGTCAGTGTGCCGTAAGTGTATGCTTTGACGTTCTTGGGAATAGCCCAAGGACTTTAAATAGGATCACCTGATCATTGCAAGGGGAGTCAGACACCTCTTTCAGGTAACTTTGCTAAATGGGTCAAATAACGCACATGAGGTTGAAGTGCCTCCATAAGATAACTGTTTAAATGTGTCCACTAACTCATGCTATACATTGCCGCGACTACTGTTGAAAATAGTGGTCCTCTTTAGGGGCGAAGCTCGTTAAGGCGGCACACGTTCGTCCCTCGTAGTCGTAGTAAGTCGTAAGCGTGTCACCTCCAAGGTAGTGCCGGTGGGAGATTTCTCCTGGGCGTTGTTGAACAATAAAAAATTCGCAGCGTGCGCGTTAACTAATAGCCGAATTCTTCTGTCTCTCATTCCCCATTAGCAGCCATTGGCATGTTCCAGTAGGAAACGTTAGTAGAAGTAGAAGTGTAAGTGTTAGCTAAAAGCCGACTTCTTCTCTTATTCCATTAGCAGCCATTGTTTACCTCCAAGGTAGTGCCTGGTGAGATTTCTCCTGTGCGTGATTAAACAATAAAAATTTTGTTCAAAACGCCGTTGATTGATGAAAAAACCAACGAAAGACGCCAGATGTTTGTAAAAGCAAAACGAAAGAACGCCAGATGTTTCTAAAGCAAAACGAAAAGACGCCAGCTGCTTAACGAAAGACGCCAGACGTTTCTAAAGCAATGGTTTTCTAAACAATGAAATTCACAGCGTACATGTAAATTAAAGTGAGCTGCAAGTCGTCCATAATTCATCGAACCTTTAGTATAACGCGCTCGATCTCCGGTCGGTGATGATGTACTGGGCAGAATTCACGGAAGATTCCGGTTTACCGATGAACCCCGCAGCTTCGCCCACTCAACATCATTCACTCCGTGGATATGCTGTGATTTTAGGGGCGAAGCTCTTAAGGCGGCACCCGTCGTCCCTCGTAGTCGTAGTCGTAGTGCCTAACCAGTCTTACGCTTTGACCTCCAAGGTTGGTGCCGGTGGGAGATTTTTCTGTGCGTTGTTGAACATAAATACAATTCGCAGCGTGCGCGTTAACTAAAAGCCGAATTCTTCTGTCTCTCATTCCCATTAGCAGCCATTGGCATGTTCGAGTAGGAAATGTTAGTAGAAGTAGAAGTGTAAGTGTTAGCTAAAAGCCCGACTTCTTCTGTCTCTTCATTCCCATTAGCAGCCATTGTTTACCTCCAAGGTAGTGCCCTGGTGGAGATTCTCCTGTGCGTGATTAACAATAACAATTTTGTCAAAAACGGCCCGTTGATTGATGAAATTAAACTAACGAAGACGCCAGATGGTTTGTAAAGCAAAAGAAAGAACGCCAGATGTTTCTAAAGCAAAACGAAAAGACGCCAGCTGCTTAACCGAAACACGCCAGACGTTTTCTAAAGCAATGTTTTCTAAACAATGAAATTCCCAAGCGTACATGTAAAATTAAGTGAGCTGCAAGTCGTCATAATTCATCGAACCTTTAGTATAAACGCGCCCGATCCCACGTGATGATGTACTTGGCAGAATTTACGGAAGATTCACGGTTTTACCGATGAACCTCCGCAGCTTCGCCCACTCATCATCATTCACTCCGTGGATATGCTGTGATTTTTTTTTCGCTGCCATTGGACTAGCCGTTGTGCAAAATGACTGCGCAAGAGCTTGCAATTATAGCATTACTTTTTAAAAACTTAATCTTGAGTCTCAAAGTTGTTGCCGCAGAGTAAAAGAGGAAGTGCGAAACAGTGGTTGGTGATTCTCTATTAAACGGATGAGGTACGCCTTATTTATATTTTTTGCGTGAGTATGGTCACCTTAAATGAGTGAATGCGACGTGCGTTATGTCGTTCGCTATAAACGACACGGCAGAAGTTGGTATCATGCTTTCATAGTTATTCTTCATGACTGAAGAATAAATTTAAGAATATCATACACGAAGCGATCAAAATTACGACGTGTAAGTCGCCGTTCCTGTTCTGTGTCAGCAGACATCCAAAATTGCTTCTGAAGATGAGGACGCAATACTGCGATAAATTTTTTTTTCGATGAAGGCGAATATGTTTGACGCCCTTATAATGAATTTAGCGCACTGTAAAGGATCCCCGAAATTCCCGGAGCCCTCCACTACAGCGTCCCTCATAATCATATCCTGGTTTCTGGACCTTAAACCCAGATATTACCATTATTATTATTAACATTATTTTAAATATCAGTGATTAAAAAACGAGCAGTAATATGAATTTCCGCATAAATTTACATAAGCAAATAGAAAAGCTAAGATGAAAACAACAAATACGAACGACATGACAAGGAACCGTGTATTTACTATTCGTAACACAGAACTCACAAATAGCAGTGTTTGCAACGTAAAATTAGGTAACAGGCTTGCAACACTACCATAGTTGGCAACCCGCTGGCTTTTGTCACATAGATCAACGGCTATCCATACTACGGTGGCGACATTTAGTATGAACACATTGCAAAATAATTACAGACGAATTTAGGTTTATAAACGGCTTAAATAGCCTCAAGAAGTCATAGTTCATATAGAATTTAGTGCGATCCTTATCATCAAATTGCGCTTGTGGTATGTAAATGAACTTCAATTCACTTAAGAACTTACATACATAACAAGTAAACATTGATGCCACAAACTTCATAAGAACCTTACAAACACGCCCTACCAGACAACCATACGCAGATGCTCCCTGAATACACCTTCCATACCGTCTGCTTCGAAAATTCGTTTTTCCATTCACCATAAGAGAATGGAATAACCTGCCCCTACATATCACAAAATGGCATCACTAACACTGTTCTTAACTGCACTGGAAAGCGAACCTTGAACCTGCTACATAGTTCTCTTTTTCCCCGTCCTAAGGACGTATGAAACTGCACCTCTCAGCAGCTTGTTCGTCATGCACTGTATGCTCTAATTTCTTCTTTTGCCATACCTGAAGCCCCACAGTATGCATTTGTTGCCTCGCGCTTAAGCACCGCTGTGTTAAAATGCTTACACCATGGTTTCGCAATGTTTTTGTTTTCATTTTTGTCCTTTTACTGCTTTTTTTGCTTCCCTTGACTACGGTTTTATTATGCGAGGCTGTATTCTTTATATTCATATACCACTAATCGCTCTTGTTTTGGACTTTCTTTGTAATTATTTGTTGTTTCCACTGCATCACAATTTCTGTTATTTTGTATTCAACTACTGTATATGCCTCCTGCTATGATCCCTTCGGGATTGGCAGTATCTACAAATAAATAAATAAATAAATAAATAAACAAACAAACAAATAAATAAATAAATAAACCCTAGGGATGTAGTGTCCTTGTAGCAAGAAGAGACTCCCTATTTTACTAAAATATCCTCACACGCTGGATAAGAAGACATTATTATTTACTGCACACCAGTCACAACAAAATTTCCCTATTTGCGTTTCCTGCTGTAGTAATATTACATAAATACAAAAAAGCGATGAAACATGCTAAGCACAGCACACATAAAATGTATAGTCGAAAAACTGCCGGTGCTTCCCAAGCTGGTGATGGATATGGTGAAGGCTCGGAGGGTTTTAAAGGGCCTGACAACCTCGGAGTAATGCTACAGAATAATTCGTTTCCTCTAAAAGTGTATGTTTTCTCCAGATATGTGGCATGTAAAGAAGATCGGATCAATTGACCAGGAATAAACGTGCCTGATGCACTTTAGCGTCACATCTCTGATTGTATAGATATGCGCCACTATATTCTGCGAGGCAGTGTGCTGAAATGAAAACGCTACATAAATGTATAATAATGATGATGACTTGTAGTTTGATTTCATCTAACGTCTCGTAAAGGTGCGAATGCATTACGTAATGGAATATACATCCAGTTTGTCATTTTTCTTTGGAGAAGATGTGACAAGGCAGGCGTGTTCTGTAGAAGTTTCCAATTGCTCATAATTATTGACAGATGAACATAATATCGCAACAGCTGATTTTAAGGTACACACGTGTTGTGAAGCAGAAAATAGGGGTAAAAAATGTAAACAAGTCTCATGTCAGAAAGGTCAGTGCTTGTTCTGTTCATTCCTTCTGTGTGCATCGTCTTGTTTTTCGCGCTGCCTACTGCCTTGGAAAAATATGCATTAGAAAAAAATAAAAAAGTATAGCTGTGATGGAAACAACGTGTCGTATTGTGGGCCCGGGACGACTCACAAGGAGCACAATCGAGCAACGACTGCACAGAAACAAAAACACTTTTAGAAATAAAAATCAGCTCTTATTGAAATATCACATAAATGTGTCTAAAGATGCAGTCCTATTAGTTGACTTGTGCAAGAAAGCCAAGGCAACCATGTAAGGAAGAAGATGGAAAAGACGCAAGGGTACAGTTCTTAGAGAGCGAAAAAGAAGAACGGAAATAAACAGTAATGGCGACCGTATTGGATTCGTGATTCCTCGGTGTCGTTACAATTTTGGCGCAGTCTACTGCAGGATCCTGGGCGCGCCTGAACAGCTCCGATTTTCCGACGACCATGCGCGTCGACGTCGCTGCAAGATGTGTCAAGACGGTGAGCGTTGCATGCTGCGTCTATGGTGGAAAGTCGATCTGTTCGCATGAGCTCTGACTGTTCGGCGACATATCGCCAATTCTCGAAAGAAGATATGAATCGCGAGGAACTTAAAGCGGCCATCGCGCATACTGGTCGGCTCCATAGTGAAGATAGACTACACGAAGCCGGACTGACAAAAGAGGAGATTGCTGAAACAGACAGCCCGTTAAGAGGCAAAGATATTTTCGAAGATATAGTCAAGTTGCAGGAAAAAAATAGCAAGCCGCCACAACATCTGTTGGAGCTTATAATGCAGACAGGAGTTGACCGATCTCTGAAACCACCTTTGGAAGTAACTAAGCCAGAGATCTACGATGGATCATCATCAATGAGTGCTCAGGCCTGGCTTGACTTCTACGAATACGCATGCGGTCAAAATTTTTGGAATCATGATCGCGACAAAATAATGCACATGCGATTCTACCTGGGAGGCGTTGTGAAGACTCGGCATGACATCCGAGCAACAGAGAAGGCAGGACATCCTTGGGCGGACTGAAGGCAGAGCTTTCTAGCGACATTCTGTGAAAGCAAGTTACGAAGTTGGGACCGTGCAATAGCCTTGAGGTACCTCTCTGGTCTTGTTACGAACTACATTTTTGAGAAGTGGAGGCTATTGCATGCGGCGGACTCTGCACTCTCCGACTCGTCACTTGTGTGCCTCATCACGTTGGGACTTCCTGAAAGCATGCAGCGCCATGTTCAGCTTGGAACAACACGAACGCCTGAGAAGCTACTTCAGATTATTAAGCTGCTGTTCGTTCAACAGCGACAGTCTTCGGCAAGAGAAGTGACCACCGCTGAAATGTTTCTAGCACCTGGGTGGCCAGACCGATTGAGCGAACCCGAGCCGTCTACGAAAAACACAAGGCAGACGAAGAAAAGGAAACTTACTAAATGATGTTCTGACGACCCTCCGTCCCAAGCATACGAACAGATTTTTGTCACGGACTGCGCCAAGCTAATATACGTGCCTGCGCAAATGGATGGGAAGGATGTGAAAGCTCTAGTTGACCGTGGAGCGTCAATCACTGTCATTAACAAGGACGCGATTCCTCAGCTAACTATAGGAAAAGATTGCCCCGTCATCATGTACGGCTATGATGGCAGGAGAACAACTGTATGATGAATGGACAGAGATCTTGATTACGTGTCAGGGCAAGAGTACGACTGTAAAGCACTGGCCTCTTCACGGAGTGAAGTATCAACTTCTTTTGTCCCGCCCAGGTAATGCAAGAATTGCGTTTGAAATCTTTATTGGGATGGACAAGTTACCACACATGATGATCGCCTGCTGACTATCCTTTACAGCCGTTGCCGAAAACCCCCGCAAGCCCACCGCCGCAGAAGACGTCACTCGCATGTATCCTGAGTTACTTGTGTAGGCGGATACCCGAAGGCGACCACTAAGTTTGAAGTACCATTCGAGCTCCGAGATACGACCATAGTGAAGCGGAAGGCTTACAACATGTCCAGAGAAAAGAAGTGTGGCTGAAGGCAGAGCTACAGAAAATGCTTGATGCGGTGTCATACGCCCTTCTACGTCTCCTTTTGCTTCACCGATAACTATTGCACCAAAAGAGGACGGAACATTTCGTCTCTGCACCGATTACAGGCAGATAAACAAGCAGACTGACCTTTTTCCCTTTCCAATGCCGCATATTGACGTAATAATCAATGAAACCGGAGACTGCAAAGTGTTTTCGCGTCTCGACATTTGCAAAGGCTTCTGGCAAGTACCTCTGCAAGAAGAAACGAAGAAGTTCTCGACATTCATTACGCCATCTGACGTGTATGAGTACAACCGCTTCCATTTGGCTGGAAAAATTCTCCAGCTTGGTTTCAGAAGATGATGAACAGTGTTTTGAAGCCACACTTGGGAGTCTTCTGCAACGTTTATATTGACGACATTATAGCGTACTCAAGATCAAAAGAGGAGCACTCTGGACATCTCGGGAAAGTGTTACAAGCACTTAGTGACGCGGATCTCAAGATCAATGAGAAGAAAAGCGAGTTCTTTAAGTCGAAAGTGGTTTTCCTTGGAAGAGCGTTCGACGGAACCACCAAGAGCACCAAACAGGAGTCCGTTCAAAGGATCGCAAAGCTCACGAAGCCACATGACATTCACTCACTTCGAGTTTTTCTTGGAGTAGCAGGCCACTTCAGGAGTTTTATTAAAGATTTCTCCAAGATGACGAAGTGCTTGACGGAGCTCACGAAGAAACAAGTGCCTTTTGTTTGGACCGAAGATTGCGAAAGGGTTTATCAAGAACTTGTACGTCGTATATCATCGGACCCTATCTTACGCTACCAGACTATAGTTTACCTTTCGAGATGAATACGGACGCTTCCAATTATGGTACAGGGGCAGTTCTGTACCAAAGAGACCTCAGTTCACCTCCAACTCAATAGCTTAGGGTTATAGGATACTACTCCTACACCTTCAACCCTACCCAGCAGAATTATTCCACAACTGAGAAGGAGGCTCTTGCTGTTTTAATGGCTGTGCGCTACTTCCGATCATACATCGACGGAAGAAAGTTTTCCTTATATACGGATCACCAAGCATTAACGCACCTGTTGAATATGTCGGAGCCAAGGGGAAAATTGACCCGATGGGTCAATGAACTTCAACAGTACGATTTTGACGTCTTCCACCGTGAAGGTAGCCATCTTACTGACGCCGACGCCCTGTCTCGGTTGGCGGTCGAGATCCCGCACGGAACAGTTAACTTGACGAGACTATGGGAAGGGTATGAAAGTCTACACTTCAAGGATGGCAAGTTCGTCGTACCAGACACACTGATTCCGAAAGTGCTTCACTTATATCACGACAGCCCCGAATCATGTGGTCATGATGGCTTCTGGCGAACGTACAACAAGCTTCTCAGACGGTTCACATCGACAAACATGAAAAAAGACGTCGAAGCCTATGTCAAGTCGTGCCACTTGTGTCAAGTGAATAAAGCGAAATACAGGCCTCGACCAGACGAGCTCGTCTTGCCAAACCATTCGGACAAACCCTTTGAAGTCGTCCACGTGGACTTTGCGGAACTGAAAAAGAAGAGTTCCGGGGTTCGCAAGACACAGTCGTTCTTGATTGCCATAGATCAGTGCACCAGAATGGTAGCGGCACGTCCTGGACGAGAAGACACGAACAGCGTTATCGCTTTGCTTGACTGAGCGATATTCTCACAGCTGAAAGTCGTGATATCTGGCAATGGACCCGCATTTTTAAGCAAGAAACTTCAGCAGTGGGCAGATAGCCGTGGCATTACACTACGCCGTTGCGCTCCATTTCACCCGCAGGCCAATGGAATGGCGGAAAGGGTTATACGTGACATCAAGCAATTCATGTCCATGTACCCAACGTTTAAAGGCGGATGGAAGTGCTGCCTAGAAGCGGCTGTGGCTCACCACAACAGAACACACACTACGAGTCTTGGCTGCAGCCCGCATTTTGCTGCCTATGGCGAAGTGCCAATACTGCCAGCCGACAAAGAACTTAAAATCGATGATCAACTGCAATTGTTTGAACACCGAAAAACCAACCAGGCACAAAAGAGATACCGAAAGGCGATGAAACTCCAATTCGACAAGCGACACCAAGGACACAAGCCGGATATTGGACTGAATGATCTTGTACTCGTGCGGAAGGGTCTGCCCGGTAGCGACACAAGAATTCTTGGACCGTTTAAAGTCGTAAAAATATCGGTACAGCAAGGTGTGCTAAAGACCATTGGCTACCTCAATGACGGACAGCTTGAATTCGCCGCTACAAGCAACGTTCTTCGGTATCACCCCAGGAGGGGTGACGACAAACAACGGGGAGAGTGTAAGGAAGAAGATGGAAAAGAAGACGCAAGGGTACAGTTCTTAGAGGGCGAAAAAGAAGAGAAACGAAAATAAATAGTAATGGCGACCGTATTGGATTCGTGATTCCTCGGTGTCGTTACAAACCATGTCAGAATCTGACGAGATCAGGCATGTTATGAAAGGCATCAACGACGATGCCTTCGCCATGCTGTTAGCCAAAAAGCCCAGCTTAGTGACAGAGGTCATATCGCCCTGCCAAAGCTACCCCACCCCTGCTATCTCAACAGCGAAGTAGCTTTAGCTACTACGCTTGTCCCGGCAGCACACTAAATTCGGGCCAGTCAACAGTAACGGCAGCCGGAACAGCGGCCCACAGCACACCTGAACTAGATCAGCTGCTATGAACGGAAGCGAGAACAGTGGCACCTCACCTGAAGACTCGTTCGCCGTATGGCGGTTTGGCCAGCTGTCGGGAACCGCAGCTGGAACAGCGACACATCGCCTGGTCCCTGGGCCAGTCACCAAGCAGGAGTCCGGGAATAGCACAGAGCCAAGAGGACATCGCCTAGTTCCCCGGACTCGACGTCTAGCCGAGGACAATCTGCCCTCGAATGATTCTCAAACGCTATCATGCGCTTTCCGCTACTATTACGTGCGCTCTTTGTTCTCGTCTTCTGCGGCGATCGCTCAGTGTCGCTTTCGCTATTCTACCCTATATCACAGTGTCCTCTGTTTTGATAAAGTTGTTGACTACTTTTCCGGTGCGTAGGAGAGAAGAAACGCGGCGTCACAGAGTTGTGCAGAAGCCACTGCGGGTACAGTTGTCCGTCTACACAACCACCGCACCGCACAGCCACTCCAAGTTTTCACTACATTGTGTAGTGCTTGACACCTATACGAGAATTAAAAAACCAGCTCCGACATTACAAAAGCCTTCATATAATTACATATAAAGCATGCTACTGCACAATAAACTCCTTCGCTACATTTAGGAGTGGTTTGCTGGGCCAATTGGTAAACGATGAGTAGTGAAGGGTTCCAGCAATTTCAAACACGAGCACAACTTCAGTTGTAAGTCCAGCCTAGTCCTGTGCGTTTCCTTTCTCGTGCTCGTGTTTGAAATTGCTGGAACCCTTCACTACTCATCCTTCGCTGCACTCAATTCTTTATATGTTTCGCTGACTGTAAGTAGGGTGAATGCTAGTGCTCCCGTTGCATGACACATTGTTTGCCGTACAAATCAAAAAGAGATTTTGCGCTTTGCATACAAGTACCAAACACCCCTTTTCAATGGCCGAGTAACCCGTTTCTCTAATCAAGAGGTTGTGTCTAGCGTCGGCAACAAGGGTTAAAACCTGATCATTTACTTGCTGGAGGAGTATGACACAAAGAATAATGTTACAAGCATAGGTGCGGTCCCCAGGACGAAATTCTTTGTCATGTTGCGCGCTTGTAACATGGGAGCTTCGCCAAGCTTACCCTTCAATAGGTTGAAGGCTTGTTCCTCAACCGGCCCCCATGCGAAGTTTTTATTACTTTTTCGTGTGAGCTCTGTCAAACACTTAGTGATCTTGGCGGCGTTCGGAATCGACTGCTTGTAGGATCTGGAAAGTCCTAAAAAATGATTGAAGCGCCTTCTCCGTCTCTGGTCTACTAGTTGCTAGAGTTTATTCAGAGAGTCTTGAGAAGAGATTCAGCCTTGCCGTGTCCGATTCAACGACTCAGAATACAGATACATTGTTCACCTATTTCACATTTGCTTAGCGTCATGGTCAACCAGGCTCGTTTAAGTCACTTAAAACACGTCGTAGAGTTGTTAGGTGTTTATTCCACACAGGTGTAGGAATGACAACGTCATCAAAATAGTGATACACAATTTTGAGATCATCTACGCCAGCTGGCATGAGTCGTGCAAAACAGCTGGCACCCTTTTGATCACGAATGGCATCTAGAAGCAGTGATGTAGCTCGAATGTACTAGAAAAGGTCGCCTTCTGTCGGCTGTCCTCAGAAATTCGCACTTTCCTGTGTCCTTTCGTGAGGTCAAATTTTGAAAAATGCTTACTTCGACCGACATGTGCAGGAACTACGTCAATACGTGGTAGGGGCTCGCTGTCAGCAATCAAGACTTTGTTGAGCTTTGGAAAGTCGATACACAAGCGGATAGTGTTGTCTGGTTTTTACAATAACTTTAGAAACCTGATAAGATGATTGCGAGTTTTCAATTAGGCGCAACCATAACATTTCTTGCACCTCTTTTTCTACGCTTTGTCGCAATGCTAGTGGCACATGAGACTGTGGAACATGCGCTGTTTTTTTTTTCATAACTCAAGCGCAGAGCGCATATAACGACCCCAGTCTTCTCAGGCAAATCCGAAAATACTCTATCATATCTTTTTAACATTTCCCGGAATTATGAGCGCTGTTCATCGGTCAGCTTCTCAGACAACTTGGCGCTAGTGTCAGTGTGGGCAGGGAAGAGACTCGGATAAGAAATGTCGTGCGGAACATCGTCCCTGGGTGACTGCTCTTCTTGTTTCAAAGGATATTCTTGGACCTCGGTGATGACAAAGACCTGCTGCGTGAGAACCGGTTCTCCTTCTTCATATTTCTTTGACTTACAAAAATGGAGTATCTTCCCTTCGTCGCTCAAGGGCAAAGCATAACACTAAACATTTTTACACCCTTAAGGGTGTAAATCGGTTTGTCGCCAGACGGACACCCTTAGGGTGTTATTGACTCCACCCTTCAATTAGGGTGTTAATTTAACACCCTAAAGAAAGGGTGTTGAGCAAAATTTTTATGGGGTGTTAGGGTGTTAGCTCGTATTAACACCGTTTTGTATGGGTGTTGGAAGGATGTACACGATTCCTTCCGCGTCATGTGTAATGGCCGAAACAGAATCTTTAGGTAGTCACAGAGGGCGTCATGCATGTGCTCCTGCGGATGTCATTAATTCGGGGTGTACTACCGAATTTGCACAAACGCGTCTTCATATTGGTTTGGCAAAGGTCGCGTTCACATAAGGATTGGAAAGGCACCCCGAATTAATGAAATCTGCAGTGATCCATGCGTAAGCCTCGTGTGTTCATCTGAAGCTTCAAATTCGGTCATCACCCACTTGTGCTGCATATTAAGGATCATGAAATGAAATCAGAAGTAGTACACACATATAAATATGTATATACAACATCATGTACGAGCATGTGTACAAAGCAATGCTTAATATGGCTTCCACATCCAGTCAAACTGGTCTGCAAAACATAACACTTGATTTTCAAAAAATATAAAATATTTATTGCATGCTGTGATACAGAAAGGTATGAAAAATTGGGAAGAACAGGCATGGGTAATGATCAAACTTTTTTTTCGTACAACAAAATTCGTGTTATGTGCGCTTTGACAACAAACATAAGCTGATCGAACCTGCCAATGAGGGTGCCTGATACTTGAAAATGATTTGTTAAATTAAAATAAAAATTTGCTTATTAAGATGTCTTGAATAGTCAAAAAATCTAAAACATTCCTACTGTGCTCGAAAACTAACAGACCTTTGCATTATATCAACACTAAAAATATAATTCAAGCAAACAGATGCCGAAAATCGCCCGTTGTACTAAAAATTGCAAAACTGAAACGGGCGCTTTCATACAGCAAGGCGTTTCATTGCCCTTAACAGAAATTGTTCATGTTTGAGCTCGAGGTAGGGGAAATCTGCAAAACCGCATGTAGATGCACTTGGACCCACTGGAACAACACTGTCTACTTGATGCAACATATGGCACCTCTGAAATACCGCTGTCAGTAGATGGAGCACAAGGGATTGCAAGAATGTCACCCTGCATTGAAAAATAAAATGCATTGCGAGTGTGTACTGCATATGCACCTTGTACTACAGCGCAAACACAATCGTAAACACGTTCCCGCTATTTATTGTGTCCTTGTGTGTTCGAGCACTAATACAACGTCATACCTGCCAAGTCTCCCGGATTACCCAGGAGACTCCCGGATTTGGAACGTTTCTCCCGGTTGTACGGGTCATAAGAAAATCTCCCGAAAATCCAGTTTTGCCCCGCGCGTTTAGTGCTTTGTCTGGGCACATGAGCAAAGTTGTCTGGCCACGTCTGGCCCCATCCTAAATGTGTTATAGGTTATATCAGCCGTTAATATTTCGTAGATGATGCGTTTCTGTAGACACAAAATCTTGCCGGACGAAATAACTGGTAACAGGCCTCGCAGGCGGAGCGATGTTGTCGCATTTCGCGCGACGGTTACGGCCGGGTCGTTTTATCTCTGCTTCAACTGCGTTCGTGCCTAGCACTAGCGCGCTTTTACTCACACGTGAAACAGACGATGCGTAAGCGATGTTATCGGTTTGCACTCGGTACAGATCAGCGGCGCCCGCAAAATCCCGCTGACAGTGTCCATATAATTGCTATCGCAGTATCCCCCCCCCCCCCCCCCCGTTGAGTAGATCTCCTGGATTCTGTTTCTCCAAACTTGGCAGGTATGCAACGTGAATACACACCTACTTCCCCAGACCCGTTCGCTACAGTATATTGTTCACTACAGTATAATGTCCTGTACAGTGCAGAAAATTTAGTGCCAGTGTAATGGCATGCATAATTAGTTGCGCAGGGAACAAACGGCAAAGGGAACAAAGCTGATGCTATGGGCGCTACTGGTCTCCCTGTGCATTAACAAAAGAAGGCGCACACAGTGGTGAACCTTTTCTACAGCTGCTTCTGTTTTACGAGCTGGAAAAAATTGTTAATATATGGAGCACCTATTAGCTCTGTGATCAACCTAGGCGAAATATTGTGCTGTATTAACTGTCATATACGCAACAAATGAAACCAACAGACAATAATAAGCGCTGTCTAACAAAGAAACTAGCCCTCGAACAACTACTTTCCTTTAATAACAATTATAGCTGTGCCTTGATCGGTAGTACATAGGTGTGTGCATGTATTCAGAATTTCGAATACGAATCGAGTATTTCGATAATATATTAATTATTAGCATATTGGGCTAAAAATGTGAAATCACGCTTTTCGGAATATTCGGACAAATTCGAACAAATGAAGACGTGAGTGCTACGCATTCATGTCTTTCAAGTAAGATATCACTAACACGTAATCGTTCTAAGCCTGCTAAGGTTAAATCGTAATTGCGACAAATCGCCAACCAAGACTATACCCTGTGGTAGTGGCTGGCCATATGCCTAGGCGTTCGCGCATGCCGCGATCACGATTTGTCGCGGAAATATTAACCGCGTCCATCAACTCGTGATATGGCCGACGCCACGCAAAATGTCTTTCGTCCTTTGGGAAATCGAAAGGCCTATCAATAAGTCTGACTTCAGCGTGAATGCATGCGGCAACGCCGTTATAAACACCGGAAAGCACGAAAAACGCGGTTACGGCCATCTATGAACTTGCCAGTACGGCACAGCCCTATAACCATAAGAAAGGGAAGCCATCTGCCACAGCGCTGTTGTATGCGTGCTGCGCGGATTAAATAGGTGACGAGCCAAACGCGCCTGGCCGCCATTGGCTGCCACCTTCGTTCCTTGTAATGAACCGCGAAGTACGCGTCCGTCGCGGAAACTAAAACAGCTGGCCCTCGCAAGGCCTTTCGCTTTCCCAAATGACGAAAGACATTTTGCGTGGCGTCGGCCATATCAAGAGTTGAGGGACACGGTTAATCTTTCCGCGACAAATCGTGATCGCGGCATGCGCCAACCGGTAGGCATATGGCCAGCCACTACGACAGGGGCGATTCGTCGCAATTACGACTTAAACTTAGCAGGCTTGGAACGATTACGTGTTAGTGATATCTTACTTAAACGCGGCACCTGCGCTCTGATAGGAGAGGAGCGGGTGCGAAGAATATTCTACAACAGGGGGTCGGCAACCTGAAGCCCGCGGGGCAGTATTATGTGGCCCCCCTCCTCTTTTCACTACCTATCTGAAGACCGACATGGCAGTTCTGACCTCAAATGGGGTCAGACAAACACAAAAAGTGCTTGCAGTTGGCATTACAACGATTGTTTGTAAATTGCAACCTTAGGAGATGCGTGCTAAACACAAACGTGATTTCCATTCCAGTTTTGTACGTTATTGTTCGCTCCACGAATTCGTTTGTTTTGACTGCAAACCGTCCATAACGCTGAGAACATGGACCGTCAAAATAAGTTGCGCCGCGCGCGATAGAGGCCGAAAGGGGAGGATCAACCGGTTGGAAAACGTGAAACTGCACGTGCCAAAGATCATGATGTGTGTGTATGTGTGTGTGTGGGGGGGGGGGGAGCGACACCCGAAACAGCACAATGCAGAGAAAACACGAACAAGCTGCGTTAGCGAGTGCTTCGTTTACGTAAGTTTTTTTCATATTTTTCTTGTTTCGTGTGCAGCTTAACACGGGCGTTATGAGTACCCAAGTAGCCCAACTGTCGACTCTGTTGCATTATATAACCTAGGTAGGTGTCCCACCGCATTGTACGAGCTCAGGCAGACATTCACTTACATCCGAGTATTACACACGCCCTTTGAGGTATAGTGACAAAATGGCTGTGCGCAGCGGTCCACAGCCAAATGTAACATGAAGCGCGTAACCGCTGCCCGACACCGCGGATGGCGCACTTTCGACGCTGAAACGATTCGCTTCACGAAGGCGCGGATTCGAAGCGCGGCCGGCGGGACAGCAAACAAAGAAAGGACGAACGAGTTCAGAACAACGAGTGCTGCGCCTGCGCGAAATTCGTCGCAGGCGGAAGCGGCCGCCAAGCTTCCCTGTTCCATTTAGCAGTGAACTGCTCCGTACATACAATGACATCTCACGCAAGACACAAACGCTAACCACAACAACATAAAAGAGAAAGCAGGTACTCGCCTGGAACATTCGCGATGATAAGATACCATACCGCCAACAATGGCGTTACAATAGCACGGCTGAATCTCGACGTATCCATTTTCGACAGCGTACACTGTCAATTTTTATGAAAGGGAACACGCGAGCGCGTGGCTCGCGAGCTCCGGCGGCTGCTTGCAGCACCTTCAGGCGTGCGCGAGAGCAACCACGGTATCTTTTCGCGTCATCTAGTGGCGAATAAAACAACCAGTCACGGGTAATATGCAACCAGCTGCAAGATTGCAACCCCCTCCCCCTTCAAGCCGATTACGCAAGAGGCCGGGCCAGCGGCGTGCCGTCTGCTGCTCGTGAACTGCGTTTGGCACGCGGGCGCAATCGAAACGCGGAAGCTCTGTCGCTTGGCTTTCGCGCGTTACACTACGGCCGATTTAGATTTAAGCGACAGCGGTCCAGTCAGGTAAATTTTCGTTGCTGGTTTCCGGTTTTCAAATCTCGCATCGAATGCTGTCGAAAACATTTTTCCGAGTAGAATCCCACTTAGCGGAGAACGTGTCACCTGTCGTTACAAAATGTACTGGCAAGTCTGCGCTCGATGCTTTAAAGTCATGCATAGTGACTTCCGCCGGGTTTGGCCTCACCAGTCTCCAGATCTTAACATCATCGAGAACGTCTGGGGACTTTTGAAAAGCGCGCTGGCGGGCCAGTCCCTGCATGGACTCTCGGCGGGCGACCTCTGGGTCGTCATTAAGGAGGAGTGGGAGAAGCTGAGAAGGGACACGTCCCTAACGGCCGCTCTTTATCAATCCCTACCAGCTAGAATGGCAGCTGTTATGGCCGCAAATGGTGACGCCACGAGGTATTAACAATTGTCATAATGTGTTCTTACTTTTTATGTGGGGGTCAAAAGTAAGACGACGTTTTTCCAGTTTCAATAAACTCATTGAATTTTTTTTCATGTTTCATGCTCACGTCATTTATGTTAGTGATAATTATCGATCGAGATCTTTACAACCATGACACAGCCTTTTCTCCTTCTGTTTGCTATGCAGCGCCATTTCGCGCTCTCAACACAAACCCGGCGGAAGTCACTATGCATGACTTTAAAGCATCGAGCGCAGACTTGCCAGTACATTTTGTAACGACAGGTGACACGTTCTCGGCTAAGTGGGATTCTACTGAGAAAAATGTTTTCGACAGCATTCGATGCGAGATTTGAAAACCGGAAACCAGCAACGAAAATTTACCTGACTGGACCGCTGTCGCTTAAATCTAAATCGGCCGAAGTGTAACGCGCGAAAGCCAAGCGACAGAGCTTCCGCGTTTCGATTGCGCCCGCGTGCCAAACGCAGTTTACGAGCAGCAGACGACACGCCGCTGGCCCGGCCTCTTGTGTAATCGCCTTGAAGGGGGAGGGGGTTGCAATCTTGCAGCTGGTTGCATATTACCCGTGACTGGTTGTTTTATTCGCCACTAGATGACGCGGAAAGATACCGTGGTTGCTACTCGCGCACGCCTGGAGGCGCTGCAAGCAGCCGCCGGAGCTCGCGAGCCACGCGCTCGCGTGTTCCCTTTCATAAAAATTGACAGTGTACATACAGCCACTTTCGTTGAGAAGACGCATGGCTAACGCACAACGTAGGGGCGACATCTTAGATCACACCACGCGCATATCAATCACAGCTGCACAACATATAAGTTAACACATCGCTGTACGCAAACGAAAACCAAACTATACCGCACGACGATGCACACCACAGCCAAGCGAGAACGGAGCACAGCGCGGCCGGCGCGGCTTCCCCTGGCTTCCAGGCTAAAAGCACCCCAAGTGATTCTACGCGCTATCACGTGACTGCCGACTGTTTCCATTGCCAGGAGCGCCAGGGGCAAAGGAGGGAACGCACAGCCTTGGCTTCCGAGATGGAAGATGCGCTATCTCGGAGGCGATGGCATAGTTTGTAAGAATGGCAGACTGGGCGTGTTGGATTAGCATATTTGAAGTGTAAGGCGCGGTAACGACGACGGACAGTACGCACACGCTTGTGACAGCGCGTGATGGGCATATAAACTGTGCTGTTTTCGAAGTAAACATTGTTGAAAGTGGCGCTCTGTGTGTGTACCTTACACTTCAAATACGATGTCATAGCGTGCGTAGTTCTCGCTCCCTCCCGCAGTTGCCGTAGTCTTCGTCTTTTCTCACCCTTGAGCAGTGTGATGGGAGTTGGCAGTGCGTGCGCCGTGCCGTGCATTCAGCCATCATTGGGTTTACAGCATATGACTTGCACTTATTGTCATGCCGTAAGTTTTACGAGCATCCGCGGTCATGCACGCGCTGCGCTAAATCGGCGCAGCATGTGAGGCGACATGTATACATGCATGGAGTTCGTGGTGTCCTAGGAACTCTCTTATGCAAAGGTGAGCGCAGGGAGGGGGTAGGGGGGTTGCGGCCGCTTTCTCAAGTAATATGTGAGGGGGCGCCAATTCTGCCCCATACATTTACTCTGTCGAACCTCTCGCGTCATCTTTAATGCGCAGGGTTATGCCTGCGCATGCTCTTCGACAATAATGTCAATGGAGGACCTTCGATGGTGAATACGA
The DNA here is from genome assembly GCF_013339695.2 of Rhipicephalus sanguineus. Lineage (NCBI taxonomy): Eukaryota > Metazoa > Arthropoda > Arachnida > Ixodida > Ixodidae > Rhipicephalus > Rhipicephalus sanguineus. Next base: position 82,189,026 of record NC_051182.1, on the reverse strand, counting down.
AGCACAATTTACCTCCTAACTTTACCCCCGGTGGCCGTCGGGAGAAGCACGCCTTCGCTTCATTTTCATTTTTGCATCCATGGCTCATCCATGGTTGATCTTGTTTTGTTCCTTTCGGACTCGACAAAGTGCAAAGGGGGGGGGGGGGGGTTGCTGCTGCAGTGAGACTTGCCCCTCCCCCACTGATGGAGAAATCTGAGCACGCCTATGTTCTCATTTTCCTCGTTCGGTAGCGAGGTGCTAACATTATTGTTACTAATGTGTGTCCCCTTAAGGTGACATTGATTTCCTTCCCAGTCTTTGCTTACCTTTTCCAAGTGCTTCTGTGCGGAAATAAAGTGGAGAAATCGTGCGGCCAGTTTTTGGCATTGTATATGGAACCGATAATGATTTCCCTGCAGGTTTCCCTTGCATGGATGAGTGGTACGAATTCAGGTGTCGAAGTGTTAGCTTCCGTAATGTTTACATTAGGTGGCTAATTAGTAACACAAGGCAAGTGTCATTGTGTCCCATCTTGTTTAATGGGCCTCAGTGAGGCCTCGGCTTACTCTAATGTTTGTGGACGAAAAATTCATATCACAAGTACATTTTCCACTGCACGTGCGTAAACAAGTGGGTCGTGAAACTTTATGCATCAGTGTGTAATGTATGCATATTTATGTATGTCAGAATTGCATGCTCTATGTTGTATACATTCCACATGTACAATTGTACTCTATTAGCCCATATCTTGGTCTGTTCAAAGTAATTCTTTTTTTGTCCGTCTTATTGGCTAAGCGAACAATTATAAGTGTTCATACCGGAACTTGTAAAAAGTGTTCATGCCGGCGGGATGTGTTCTGTCCCACTTACAGCTTTATACCCAGAAAGTTTTTGTAATGAATTCAACTTTTGTTCTAAATTGCTTCTACATTTGTATATGTGCCCTCGTATAAATGTTCATGCGGTTGATATGTATAGTGGAAAATATGAAACGGTAGGGCACACCTCGAGCCTGTGCAAAAAAAAGTGTTTGCTGATTTTCTTGTACATTTTCTCGAGTCTTGTATTATTTTGTGAAGCAATGATACTTCGTCATTTGTCTATGGTATGGTACGGTAAACTTTATTGAGGTCCTGCAGGGCGTGTCTCAACACGCAGCGGGCCGCTCCCACGTAGGGACCGTATGTGAAAATAAAATATCATGAGAATTAACATTGTGCCAATGGCTCCACCATTTCCTTGTTTCCGTAATGTCACTGACATCGTAACCTTAGAAAAGGCAGTACAACAACAGACGCATTACGCAATGCACGCGATTTTAATATGCATGCATGGATGCAGCTTAGTGCTTCAGTGTGTACCCTTCACTTCTTCCATTAACACCCTTATGAAAGACATTAACACCCTTTTTCCGCGCACACCCTTCTGTTAGGGTGTATATAAAGAAAAAAGGGTGTTGTGCAATGGAAAAAAGGGTGTTAATGTCATTAACACCCTTTTTACACCCTTAAGGGTGGAAAATGTTAAGTGTGTAGTCGACCTGATCCTAAATTCAATGACTTCAAACGAGCTTTTCAAATCCATCAATAGTTTATCTCAGTAGGCAGCAATATTAACACTTTATCACCTGCATTTATCTGCGCGGTCGGCTCTTTCAGTTGTAGTAAGTTCATTCTTTTCTTGTGTCTTGTTCATGGGCAAGCTTGCGCTTACCTTGAAGGTATTTCCGAAGACCAACAAGGTACGCGTTTTCTGCGCAAGTTTCGCCTTCGAGGTCTTCGTTCGTCAAGAGCTCCTTGAGCACCGGCAGTGGTCTTCTGAGGTGTCGACCATAACCCCTTCAGTCACGGTGTACACAATTGTGTACATCCACTTCGGAGGCACGTCACGTACCATGTGTTTCTTCGAATTGCCTGAAACTCAGTGTGTACATTTGTGCAGGCTTCCTAAGTGGACTACTAGCGGTCATTTAACTTGATTGTGCTGGGTATATCTCCAGAAGATCACTTTGCTGGAGACACTGCCATGTTCGACGACCGTTGGACGTGCAGCGTTCTAGGGCCAATATCAAGAGTATTTTTTCTTCGCTCGAACCAAATATAACGAAAAAAACAAAGTGTCCGTGCATTCCGGTTGTGAGAGTTAATTTTTTACGCAAGGATTGAAGCTGCCTGATTACAGAATATTTAGATATTTAGATACACGCTAATTAATTTAATTACAGAAACTCACAAATAACACACATTCCTTCATTTTCTTAGAATGTAATACTGAGTGTCTTGAAATCATGCCTTGCGAATTTGATGCGTTTGCAGACAGTGCGTCATAATTCGTGACTGAAGGGTTGTAAATAAGATGGAATGGTGAGAATCCCAGACTTGCTTACGGCACCTCTCTATAGTCGAAGATCAGCTGTCGAGATATTTGTCCCAGGATATTGATTTTTCCTGGCACTAGTCCATTTGCCATGGCATGGCATGGTGTCGCTCATAGAAACTTGACCGCTTGAAACCGACCAACCTGTTTCATAAGCTCTGATGTGAATCTCGTAACTTGGTCATTTACAATCTCCTTCGGTAGTCGAATCTCGTTTATTGCTCCTGCCAAGTGCTCTGCATCGATTGCAGGAAACGCTACTGCATGTGCATATCGATTGACAAAGTCTATGAGCGCGGACACATGCCTATTTCAACGTTCTGCTTTTGGCGACAACGGACCGATCAGATCGACTGCCACACGCTCAAGAGGGACTCGTATAAATAAGAGACATATTACCTAAAGGCTCAACACCAACTTAACTTTTTCATGTTGTTCTCTGGCACAAATTGCAGGATTTTGCAAAGCGTGTGACATTATCATGCACACCTGGTCAGAAATAGTCTACAAAAACGCGATATGTCGTTCGCCGTAGCCTCGATGTCCGGCCAGAAGACTCATGTGCCACTTCCAGTATTTATCTTCTAAAGGCGGCTGCGTGTAGATTGTCCTGCCTGTAGAAAGTTGATATGGCGATACAGAAGTGCTGATTTTTCCAAAAACGAATACCAGTGGCCTTTTTATGATCTGTTAGTACCGCATAGCATCGCTGTAGGGAACAGCAAAGAGGCGAGAATATGAGGCAAGGTCGAGGAGGAGTGATGAAGGGATTAGGAGGGAAAAAACGAGGGGTTAAGGCGGGACTGCATAATAAATGAAGATTTCATTTTCTGGCATACAGGTTGATCAGGCTGCACGTTTCCAACGCCATTGTGCGCTTGCCCGTAAACACCAGCGTGGCGGACATGGGTGTTCACGCGTTTCACGAGTGAAGGACTTGACTGTATTGGTTATTTCATGAGTGCACATCGATATGCCAGACATCGACGAGTTTCTTGACGATTCATTCTTCCCGGCGCTAGGTGGACACGCTGCTGGAGCCATCCCCATATTCTGAACACGTTCGTGCGGACACCTGTTACATTTGCTGAAAAAGTCAGATCTCCGGTGGAGGAACACTGAATAGTACCTGCGATCGAGCATAAGGATCGTTTCCGAAAAAGAAATTATTGCGGACAATGCTTCCCTCGCCGCAGCTAGGCTTTGACAGGCATCAAGCTAGCGTTTTCAGTACTTAAGAAGTCATTTTTTGCTCTTCACAAGGAATAAAATGCGTGACTTTGCGAAATGGTACTCGCAATGATTTCTCACCTATCGCGGTTAATGTTTTGTTCACGCAAGCTATACAGACATGACTGGTCTCATGCGTTTTGTTTTTCGTGAGACACTTCTTGCAGTCACCATTCATGGAAACATAACCGCGGAACAAAAACTATGTTTCATAATCGGCATCCATATTTTACTCACTCTGGAGATTGGCAAATAGACATTCTGGAATCCTGAAGCCAAATGTCCTTGAGAAAGGAGCTATATGTGAGATATTGGAAGACCTTCTTTCTGGTGGCAACGTTAGCTCAAATTTTGGTCAAGCTCGTTCTCCCCCCTTCACCTCCCCGACCCTCAGTTGTCACCTTCTTCACTGCCCCGGTGCTTGCGGGACTAAATTTCGCAAATACGTGCCCCTAGGTCGGGTGAGTTTGAGACTCCTGGCTTATATGAAGGGTCTCCTTGGCACGTAATATTTCACTTATACGCAGACTGTATTACGCGAAGCTTTTATGAGTTCCAGATTACGGTAACGGCGGTTTGGTTTGTAAAAAAAAAAAAACAGGCGCCGGCGAATGTACAGAAGTGCGGCTGCAGGCAAATTCGGCGTTCGAAGGTGCGCCGGTCACATGAATATATGTATAGGCCCTTTTCCAATGATTGACGTTCTCTCTATCACGTACTTCTCAGCGATCAGCCGTTTCTGTTATGGCAATGTGATATTTTATTGAAGTAAGTTCTCATTTCACGTTGCCTTATTCCCTTGCTGTTTGCGGTTTGCAATGGAAACTGCAGCGTTGGCTACATGATTGGGCGTACACTTCCGATGGGGTAGGTACCGGGTTCGATTCGCAGTGTTGATCTATCGGTTTCTCGTAAAGGGTAACAAAAAACACCGTCCTTTAACTCGGTTGTTTATGAGTAGTCATCTAGAAAGGTGGCCCCATGAGACCATGTAAATGCCCCTAGGCGCGCCTCAACGCAGCACATCCTTGCTGATAAAGCCGAGCATCCGCCTCTGCTGCGGGAGGCAGAGAATTGCGGCCGCCGGGTAACTTCCTGTAAAATAGCACCAAGTACTTCCGGCTTGGTGTCCGGCAGGATAAAGTACCTGGTCGCTTGGGAGGGCACCCACCCTGTGAGAAATTGGAGGCATGGGACCGCCAGACATAAATAAAAGGTTATCGTCTTATTTGTTTTTGGTTTACGAAGTTCATTGTTTCAAGGATGACCATGATTGTAACCTGTAGCAACAGAAGTTTCGCGCTCCTAAGCACGTGGATGCTTTTTCCCGGCAGAGACGCAGGAACAAGTTGGAAGGGACGATTGGCCAATGAGTTAAAGCAAGGAAAAACGAAAAAGATATAAAGTACTAGGTCAGGCATGCACACGCCAAGCTTCGCTTTTTTCCCATTTCCCGATAAGGGAATACTCCTCATTTTGTTTGTCGGTATATCTCCCTCGAGATTTCACAGTCATTCTCTACGTGAACTTTTAATGCATCCCTTACGATTTCCTGGTTAACGCTATTGTACGCCCCAGTAATGTCTAGAAAGGTGCAATCTAGAGAGCGAGCACGAAGAGCTGCTGTGTTACCTATTGAATCGGCCGCCAGGCAGAACGTAAACACATGCTCAGCGCAAAAGGGACGTGAATTGTTTTATTTCTGTTATGGCTTTTACATCGCGGTGGAGACGTACAATGTGCCAAGTAATGCTCTCGTATTATTAACACGTCTGATTTCAACTTTGTAAAACGTGTGCTTCAGTGGGTGATAGCAGATGCTCAATGCAAGTGCACTGAGCCTCCGCGAACAGGCATGCCTAATACAGATATCACGTAGTGCTAATAACAGTAACAAAAGTAATACTAGGGACTAGTGCGATTGCCCCGAGAGATTACTCTATATGGCATCCAGTAACGCAAACGTCACTTAGTCTATTTTATAGAAAGAAAATTTCCCATCCGTTTTCCACAGTAATTATCATTGCATGAACATACTGCCAAGAAATTCAAATGATTTCTATGTCTATTTAATGTTACGCTCTATGAAATAATCTTGCTGAATGAAGTTCAATAGTATCATCACCGAACAAATCTAGGATCTCTCATTTGTAGTTCTTAGTTTTGCAAAATTAACTTGTAATTCTTAATTCGCAAAACAGAAATTGCGACAGCAATTTTTTTTCTTAGGAACCCAGTGGGCAAAGCTGGCAGAAGGAGCAATGGCGTCTTTTAATCGGCTCCTTTTATTTACGTCCATATTGTCAGCGCTGTGTTATGGTGAAGGTTTGTATTTTCATTTATTTATAATGAAAAATAAATATCAATATTATATGCTCGTATTTACTTTCATATGATCTTATTCCAGATAACACTTACTATGATAAAAGTTCAATATATAGTGCGTCTCATTCACTTTCGCTGCAGCTCCTGCAACCTTAGTGTCCTTGAAAAATTTGTTGCGTAAATTTGCTGCTGCTCATCGCGATGTTTCTGGCGCTGGTGCGAGAGGATTTCTTGTGTAATTATGTTTAATTTTTAGATGCGAAGCATCTTATAGCGGAGTTCAAACCGCTGGTGGTGGTGGTGGTGGTGTGCGGCGTGACCACCCTTACTGCGCATGTGCATACCCTTTCCACACACCTGCTCTCCATTCCCCCTCACTACTCCTCCTGTCCACTTCCCCTCTCCCCTTTCACCTCTGCCCTTCCCCATCTCCACTTTCTCTCTCCAATCTCTCTCTCCTTTCCCCTCTCCACTTCCCCTCTCCCGTACCCCTTTCCACTCTTCCTCTGAAACGCGGGGGAGACATACCGAAATTCTCTCCTGCGCAACGCCGCCACGAGCGCCAGCGCATGCGCGTCCCCTCCCTCCCTCTCCTCTCCTACGCTGCCTCCCTCTCGCACGCCTGTCGACCGCGTTCCCCGCTTGCCCTGTGACAATTAACGGTCAGGCTAGAGGGAAGACAAGACGCGCGTAGCGTTCCTCTTCGCGTTCCACGACGCGAGGTCGGTAGCGTGCCCAACGAACGCCAACAGAACGCATTCGTGCAAGTGCTCCGGCTTCGCATCACCTCATGGTCCCCTTTAGCGGGAAATGGTGTAATTTTTATCTGTTCTTATGCCGAGCGACACCGCAATAACGTGGAGCTTTCAGGACAATGGCAGAAGGCTGTTGAGATTTAGGCTGTTGTGATTGAGGTTGTCAGAAGGCTGTTGTGAGGACTGATTTCTACGCAGTTTGTTTTAGCTACCGGACAGCTTCTTAGCTTACACTCGTCTCAGGAACTCGAGTGTGCTCAAGTGTCGGTAGAGCATGCAAAGTGTTTGTAGACAATGTATATTTCTCAAAAATGCGGTAATAGTAAGGCTTCTCTCGTGTTGGCAAATGAACTCTACTTCGAGGTGGAAATACATTGCCGGAGCTAAACTGACATTGAAAGGGAAAAAAAGCTTGTTAAATAAAATTTCATTAAATAACAGAATGGTCTTTGCTTATTGGAGAATGTTTGTCGGCCGTCAAATGTATGGCATATTCATTTCTTAGAAATTAAAAAAAGTTGCACGTAATTTGAGATATTGATCGTCGCATTTTTAGGCCGATACCGAAACACGCCGAGCCCGGCGCGCAGCAGAAGCGGCCGCTTCGTCTCGCAAAAACGGAACTTTGCTTTACAAGAAGTGAAAAAATTTGAATGAAGACGCGTAGTAGCCGTGTCTTCTCACGGAAAACGGCTGGTGATCTCACTTGCACCAGTGGATCGTCTTATCTTTGCGTGTGACGCTTTGCGTATATCGGTATCTTTCATACTGCGGGCTGACAGGCGAAATATTTTTATTGGTATAGCAATTATATAGACAGACTCGGCGGATTCTCGCCGTCGTTGTTGACGTCGACGTCATGTTTCGTATAAAGTCCAAATCGGTCACATCACCCCGCGCATCGTATATTCTACGCGCCACCATATGTTCCCATCATAAGTTCTAGGCTTCGTCGTTCGAGCAGCAACTGCGAACTTCGTTCATAATGGTGCGGTTGCTAGCGCTGGCGCGCGCGCTCTCTCGACAGACATCAGGAGACGGCTCGTAAACGCGCAGTGCTCTCAGAGCTTCGCGTTTAGAGGACTGAAAACACGAAAACCGCTTCGGCCCTGGAGCGGCTACAGCATTTTGTAGAGTGACGCGTGGTCGCATCCAAAGCAGCTGCTAGCCTTGCTTCGTATAAAATTCCAATCTGTTACTATCGCATTCATTGATTCGCTCGTGTGACAAAACGGTGATTCTTATGGCGCCTGTTTATAGTAAACAAATGAACAGATAAGCAATACTGTGGTAAGAGGACGGTGAACGAGCGTCGGCGTCGTGTGGTGCTCGGCGTGCGGTGCCGAATTTGAAGTGCGCGGGCTCCCCGTGATGATGATCGGCGTGCGGGGCCGATGAAGAAAGGCACGCGTGGTGCGCGGGCCACGAAAAGGCAGCTCGAGCGACGAGGAAGAGGGGCTGGCCTGAGAAGACTGAGGACGAACTCGACGAGAGCGCATAAAGTTCTGGCTCCGTTCCGGCTTCGCCATCGTCGCGGCCTCCTGAGCTGGGCCTCGCCCCGGCTCCTGTGACCGGCCTACCGTCCTTGGCTCGGGTTTCGTCCCGGGCAGTTCTTCTTACCGGGTCCACACCCGGGTGCTGTCCACGAGCGTGGGCCACGCCCCGGTGCTCGTCTTCGACCTGGGAGCCTCGCCTGATACTATTCAGTGTGCCTCCAGGGCTGTTCTTGAGCCGGGGCCACGACCGGCGCTGTTCCGACACCATGGCTACGTCACCGTGCTGACGTGCTGCCGTGGCCGTGCCAAGGTTCGCCGCAAGCCCGACTGCGTCGATTTCTTCGGACCCGCCGCCGCACCGCAAGACCGACGCCCGCAGACTGTGAGTGCGCGTGACTGAGGTTTTGTAAATAGGCTATATAGGATATGTTTATGCTCGTTGTGTACATGTTTGGTCTGACGTCCTGGTTCGTGTCATATTAAACTTCCCTGTGTCTCTTGGAGCGTACGTCGTTCGTCTGGCCAACCTGCGCCCACATTCAGACCCCGACAATTTTGGCGAGCCTGCCAGGATCGGCTTTACCATCTTGCCGAGTGCCAGACGGGCGAGGCGCACCAATGGATATAGAGAGGCTACACGCGATCGGAAAGGACATGGGTCTAACAGGTTCCGCACTACAGGAATGGGTTGATGCGGAGCGCGTTATTGAAAGGGACCTCCGCGTGCAAGTCCGCAACGAGCAGCGAGAGAGGATAGAACTGGAGGAGAGACGGCTACAAGCCGAGGAGCGCGTTCTGCAGCTGAAGCTGAAGCTACAAGAGCAGGCAACTAGTTCGAACGCGGGAGAAAGTGGGCGGCCGGTGAGTGACGACGCAGCGTCACCAGCTGTAATGGATAGCTGTAGCCCGCACAAGCTGTTGCCACCCTTCAACGAGATGCGAGATGACCTCGACGCATATCTGCAGCGTTTTGAGCGCGTCGCGGTGTCTCAGGAGTGGCCTCGGAGCAAATGGGCCTTATCGCTCAGCTTGTGCCTGACGGGGGAGGCTTTATCCGTCATTAGTCGACTTGACTCTGCTTCCGCCTCTGACTATGATCAGGTGAAGACAACACTGCTCTTAAGATTCCGGTATACCGCTGAAGGATACCGCGAGAAATTTCGTAAGGCGAGACCAGAGGACAAAGAGACGGGTCTGCAGTATGCTTCTCGAATAGCAGGTCATTTTGACCGTTGGATGGAACTTGCAAACGTCGAGAAAACGTATGACGCTCTTCGCGACGTAATGATTGCAGAACAGTTCATGAAGGGATGCTCTCCCACTCTTAGGGTATTTCTGAAGGAGCGGAATTGCAAGAAGTTGAACTCGTTAGCACAGAACGCTGATTGCTTCCTAGAAGCTCAAGATCTGTTCAATTTGGGCAAGGACAAGCTAATGAAGGAGAGTTCAGCAGATGCTCGTAAAACAGAGACCGCGAAGCGGCAGTTCAAGAGCCAGAGTCTATGTTTCCTGTGCAATAAGTCAGGACACCGAGCGTCTGAATGTTGGTCTCGGACGAGAAATAACCAGTCAGCAACAGGTTGGTCGAGTGGCAAGAACGGTTCGTCTGCGGAGGCAACTAGAACACAGGAAAGGCGGCTGGCGTCATGCATGTTGTCGCCCAAAGAAGTAGGCGGCACTGCTGTACCGGAGAAACCAGAGAATGGGTACGTCGTGCTTCAGAATGGGGAGACTATTCCAGTCGTGAATGCCACGTCGACACCTACCCCAACTGTGGCTGACGTCGGAACTCTACCTGTGGCGAAAGGATTGCTCGAGGGCAAGACAGTATCTGTTCTTCGAGATACGGGATGCAACACCGTAGTAGTACGAGAAAGACTTGTCCCGGAAGAAAAGTTTACGGGTACCACAAGCCCTGTTTTCTTGCTCGATAGAACCGTGCACTACTTGCCAGAGGCAATAGTCTATCTGGACACGCCGTTCTTTACCGGTATCGTGCGAGCTAAATGCATGAAGAACCCGCTGTATGATGTCGTGCTAGGCAACATCGAAGGTGTCCGGTCTGCAGAGCAAGGATATTCGAACAATTCTCAGCAGCGTCGTGGGAGTCAGCAGGATAGCGGACCGGAGGTCGTCACCGAGCCCGCTAACTCGCCCGTGCACAGTATCGCGGACGATAAGCAAGGTGATGTCGGGAAGGGTTCACGGTACCTACCAGCGGCCGAAGAGACAACTTGCACGCCTCGTGGAACCGAACATCAAGATCCACTCGTTGACAGCGCTGCAGCAGCAGAAGGGACACGCACCACATCCTGTCTACCTGTTCTTAAAGCCACTGTCACAACCATGGATAAAACGACTCTCGAGGAATACCAAAGAAGTGACCCGTCATTACGGCGTTGTTACGAAAGCGTTGGTAAAAAGGTAATTGTAAATATCGGGAAACACGCTACTTTCTTGCTGATGGAATATTATATCGGAAGCACAAGCTACTGTCGGAGAAGGAACTCGAGCAACTGATTGTGCCGAGACAGCTGCGAGAGACGGTGCTCAAGCTCGCCCACGAAGAAACCCTCGCCGGTCATCAAGGGATCTCCCGAACAACTGACCGCATCCTTGCCGAATTTTACTGGCCAGGAGTTCAATCGGAAACCAAGAGGTTTGTGAAGTCCTGCGACATCTGCCAGCGGACTGTCCCGCGCCATTTAGTCGGTCGAGCTCCGCTTGGTACCATGCCAGTCATTGAGACTTCCGTTTTCTCGCGTGGGCATCGACATCGTCGGCCCTTTGTCACCGACCTCGTCCAAGGGCAACAGATACATCCTAACCATGGTGGACTTTGCGACGAGGTATCCAGACGCCATTGCACTGCCTTCAATGGAAAGCAAGATCGTGGCAGAAGGACTAATGGAAATGCTGTCTCGAGTGGGATTACCGCGCGAAATAGTAAGTGACCGCGGGACAAGCTTCATGTCGTCGGTAATGAAGGAGTTCAGCCGACTACTATCAATTAGGCAATTACCGACAACCCCATATCATACGATGGCCAATGGGTTGGTGGAGCGATTCAACGGCACGTTGAAACGCATGCTCCGACGAATGTGTCAGGAGTGCCCGAAGAATTGGGACCGCTACCTCGGCCCCCTTCTCTTCGCTTATCGAGAGGTGCCACAAAAGAGTACTGGGTACTCGCCGTTCGAGTTACTCTACGGCCGGTACGTTCGTGGTCCCATGACGATTTTGAGAGACCTGTGGACGAACCCAAAGCTGGATGACGTGACCAAGTCGGCCTACGAATACATCATAGAATTGCGGGAACGACTCCAACAAACCTGCAAAATTGTGTCTGAGGACCTTGCGAAGGCACACGTTCGCCAGAAGAGCTATTATGATCGCAAGGCGAAGAAACGGGACTTATGCGTGGGGGACAAAGTTCTCGTGCTGCTGCCCGCGGATCACAACAAACTGATCCTCACATGGAAGGGCCCTTTTACTGTGATAGAGAAGAAGAGCCCATTGGATTTTGCTGTCGACCTTGGTCACAGAACCACTGTCTTCCACATCAACATGCTCAAAAGGTATGAGCTGCGGAAGGCCACTGACACGTCCACGACGACAGCTGCTGCTGTGACGTCAATCACCCAAATGGAAACTGACAACGCGGAGAATTCACTTCATGCCCCACTCGTGCAAACGCAGAATTGGCGAGACGTGACTGTAGGCTCTAACCTTACTAAAGACCAGCGGAAACAAGTAGACGAGTTACTTGAAACATATCAAGACATATTCTCTGATTTGCCAGGAAAAACCGATGTGCTACAGTGCCGCCTCAAACTAACGACGGATATGCCCAACCATGTCAAGCAATATCCGATGCCATTCGCAGTTAAAGAAGCCGTAGAAAAAGAGATCCAAGAGATGTTGCGCTTAGGCATCATTGAAAAATCAACATCTGCTTATCAGGCACCGATTGTTGTCGTCAAGAAAAAGGACGGTACGATGCGCCTGTGCATTGACTTTCGACAGCTGAATAGCGTAGTCGTACCGGATTCGGAGCCGATACCGCGACCTGACATGATGTTCGCACAACTCACGGGACGTCAGTATTTTTCGAAATTCGACTTTACGAAAGGATACTGGCAGGTGCCGATGTCGAACGCATCCAAAGAGTTTACAGCATTCGCATGCGATTCGGGGCTTGTACCAGTTCCGATTCATGCCGTTCGGCATTAAGACTGCACCCGCCGTATTTAATCGGCTGATGAGAGAGGTTGTTGGCGCCATCCCTCACGTATACTACTATTTTGACGATGTTCTCGTCGCTACCAAAACATGGGAGGAACATCTAGCGACTTTACTTCAAATATTCGAGCGCGTACGAGCCGCCAATCTCACTGTAAAGCCCAAGAAAAGTGAGATAGGATTCCTGACGACAAGTTTCCTTGGCCACGTTGTAGGACAAGGCATGTTACAGCCAGTGAACGAAACATCGCAGAAAATTGCGTCTGCCAAGCGGCCGGAAGCTATGAAAGAACTCCGTGCTTTTCTAGGCCTTACTGGCTATTATCGGGAGTTTGCACCAAACTATGCAGAGCTCGCCCATCCTCTCACAGAACTCACACGGAAAGGATGCCCGAATAAACTTGACTGGAGGGCCATCCACCAGAATGCATTTGAAAGACTCAAGGGGATGCTATCGCAACACCCTATATTAAGAGCACCCGATCTCGAGAAACCCTTCGTATTGCGCACTGACGCATCGTCAAAAAGTCTGGGGGCCGTACTGCTGCAAGAGCACAATGGACACTTACATCGAGTGTCCTACGCCAGCAGGAAACTTCTACCACGCGAAGCGGCATATTCGACCATCGAACGCGAATGCCTCGCCATTGTGTGGGGTGTCCAGAAGTTCCATGTCTACCTCTATGGTCGGCCTTTCATCTTGCAGTCTGACCACCAACCGCTCAGATACATCAACTCGGCTCGACAAGTAAACACACGCATACTCCGTTGGAGTTTAGCGTTGATGGACTATGACTTCCGCGTGGATTATATACGAGGCTCTGATAATGTCGGTGCAGACTATATGAGCCGAATGTCCAATGGTGTAGAGTAGTCTGTCCACGTGCTGGACGAGTGGTGTAAAACCGCATCGACTTTTCACTTATTTAGACACTTTGTTACGCTTTGTGAGTGTATCCGCCCTTGCCTTGTCTTGCCGCCTCGCTCATCTTGAACTGGGGGGAAGTGTGGTAAGAGGACGGTGAACGAGCGTCGGCGTCGTGTGGTGCTCGGCGTGCGGTGCCGAATTTGAAGTGCGCGGGCTCCCCGTGATGATGATCGGCGTGCGGGGCCGATGAAGAAAGGCACGCGTGGTGCGCGGGCCACGAAAAGGCAGCTCGAGCGACGAGGAAGAGGGGCTGGCCTGAGAAGACTGAGGACGAACTCGACGAGAGCGCATAAAGTTCTGGCTCCGTTCCGGCTTCGCCATCGTCGCGGCCTCCTGAGCTGGGCCTCGCCCCGGCTCCTGTGACCGGCCTACCGTCCTTGGCTCGGGTTTCGTCCCGGGCAGTTCTTCTTACCGGGTCCACACCCGGGTGCTGTCCACGAGCCTGGGCCACGCCCCGGTGCTCGTCTTCGACCTGGGAGCCTCGCCTGATGCTATTCAGGGTGCATCCAGGGCTGTTCTTGAGCCGGGGCCACGACCGGCGCTGTTCCGACACCATGGCTACGTCACCGTGCTGACGTGCTGCCGTGGCCGTGCCAAGGTTCGCCGCAAGCCCGACGGCGTCGATTTCTTCGGACCCGCCGCCGCACCGCAAGACCGACGCCCGCAGACTGTGAGTGCGCGTGACTGAGGTTTTGTAAATAGGCTATATAGGATATGTTTATGCTCGTTGTGTACATGTTTGGTCTGACGTCCTGGTTCGTGTCATATTAAACTTCCCTGTGTCTCTTGGAGCGTACGTCGTTCGTCTGGCCAACCTGCGCCCACATTCAGACCCCCACAAATACACATTGCACGCAAATAAGAAGATGTCTAGTTGTGCATTTCGGGCGACTTGGCCTTTTTCTTTACCAGATTCTGGTTTGGTGCGCCTGAGAATTTCATCATTTTCTCATCAAGAATAGTTCCGGTGCACCATAACAAAGCGGTCATGTTTCCTGCGCACCGGGTGTCGTCAGTTTCGATAGTTGAGACATGATGAACGTCTCAAATTACGTGCATCTGTTGTGATTCCTAAAAAGTGGTTATGCGATGAACTGTGACGGCCATACAACTTTCTTATACAAACAACTGCATTCAAATAAATAATAAAATAGGTAACTGACGTGTAGAGTTAGTTATTCGGTTCAATGTAACTTTGACTGCGACAAAGCATTTCCGCCTCGACGAAAGTTTTGCGTACGAAAAGCGCAGTCGCCTTACACTCATAATAATTTTATTAAAAATCAACATTGTTGAAAAAGGCACCCTGTAGAAGCAAACATTGACACAGAGGGCCACTGATGCTTTGCCGGACACGAGAATAGTACATTGTTCCAAGCGCCGACAATTTCGTTACGCCTAAACCACAAATACCCTGCTCCGTCAAACAAGCGTCATCATTTTGACGGAAATTCTCACGTCAAAACTCCAATATATATGTCTGCTTGCACACAGCGTTTCTGGTTTCCTTGACAGAACTAGTGGCTATCAAATATAGGAAGTCGAGGCGGCATACAGCTAGTCTCCCCGCTTACAGTTGAGAATGGGGGGAATTGGTATTGGTGCATGGAGAGTATGATCAAATACCGCAAAATACGAGGATTAAAGAAGCCCTAAAAAGACTGCACACAACACGAGCTCTGACGTTCAGCGCAAAATTTGAGTTACTTTAGTGAAGCACACTAATGTGTTCGTGTAACGGCCCATTATTGTCGGTTACAGCATATCCATGACGTGATGTAGTGAGCATATTGGTCAATCGGAGTGATCTGTAAATACGCGCCTCACGAAAATGTCTTGATGGCTAAAGCTTGTCGTTCACACTTGGCAATGCGTTTCTGAGAATGTGGGTGAATCGCAGAATTTGCTCGAACAAAGGTTGCTTTCCGCCACACAGGCTAACTGAAGCGTGAAATTTGCGATTCCTACAAAATAGAAAACACCGGTCGCATATGCAATAGTCAGGTTTCAATACATCTCCAGCATAAGTAAGTTTCGTTTTTTTTTCGTTT
Source organism: Rhipicephalus sanguineus (assembly GCF_013339695.2). Taxonomy (NCBI): domain Eukaryota; kingdom Metazoa; phylum Arthropoda; class Arachnida; order Ixodida; family Ixodidae; genus Rhipicephalus; species Rhipicephalus sanguineus. The sequence goes on along the minus strand of NC_051182.1, from coordinate 82,173,641 downwards.
TTAGATGACCCAATTCATTGGTAGAGCAGCTGCCTTGTATGACACCAAACTACGAGTTATGGTCACCAGTTGCGTATTGCCGTATATGAGCATGTGCAATAAATAGCATCTTAACCTGATCGATCAATTAAATTTTCAATTGAAGTTCATCGCTCGTGTTTTTACAAGTCTTCTTCAACCCTCCTTTGTTCTCGTATATTCGCGTGCATTATTGAAAACAATCTTTTTTTTAAAGTAAGGTGACCATTTAACAAAGGCCAGCCGAACAGACCGGATGAAAGCGCCTCACTGTCGTTATTTTCTGCTACCGCCATCTATCTAAGTTGCTGTCTTGATAGACGCCAGCGTCACGAAGCGTTTTCTGGCTGTCTTATGCCAGCAGTTAGTGAGCACGTTCCCTGAGTCCTTCCAATGTGGGCTAATGTTCTATCATCATGCTTGGAGGCTCGAGTTATGAAGTAAGTCAGCAGTTATCACGTCATTTGTTGCAGAGATGGACATTTTTTAAACATAGATTTTAGCATTTGAGCTCTTTAAGCCCGCCATAATTTGTCCGTCGGAAATAGAAATAATCATCCTCATTAACAGGCACGCGCTCTCTTCATCCTCTTGTTCATCGTCGTCATCTTGGTCATCTCATGCTTCACTCCCAGAACTCGTGCGGCGATTTCTCCGGCGCAGGATATAATAAGATGATGGGCGAGAAAACGAGTGCAGTGAGAGCGAAAAACAGATAGAAAGAAGCAGTAAATTTTTTGGTGAGGCGGGATTCGAACCCGTGTTCCAGAGATCTGAAGGCGAGCATCGTAACCACTCGACTATCCAGGCACGCTAGCATAACATAGCACAGCTTTGTACAGTGTAGTATATGAAGTGGGTGGGCAAGATAAGTGAGGATGAGGAGGACAGATGTGAGGATGAAGAGGAGAAAAAGAAGTTGAAGAGAGTTAAGCGTAGTGTAGGGTGAATCAGAAAAATAGAAATGGAGGAAAAGAGAAGCAATGAAAGCGAGAGAAAGAAATATAGAAAGAGAAATAAAGAAGGAAGCACGAAAGCGAGAGAAAGAACAGAGAAAAAGAGAGATAGAAGGAGAAAGAAAGAGACAGAAAATGAGGTGACAAACAAAGAGGGTGACAAAGGAAAGTGGGGGTGAGGAAGAGAAATGTGAGAGTGAGGATGAGAATAAGGAGGTCGGAAAAGAGCAAAGCTTAACATAGACAGAATGGGTAAGAGAGAAATAGAGGGAAAGGAATGTGGAAAAAGAAAGTGAAAAAGAGAGAGAGAAAAAAAGAAAGATGGAAGGAAAGAAGATACAAGCAAGAAAGAGAAAGAGAAGAAAAATCGAAAGAACAAGAAAGATAAAAAATGGATTCAGGGAGTGAAATATATCAAAAGAAATAAAGGAAGAAAGGAAAAGAAAGAAAGAGAGGAAGAAAGAAGAAAAGCTTAAGAGAAACAAGGAAGGCCGACCAGGTACATTTCGTTCAGGCTTGGCAATAATAGTGCAAAGCTGCTTTAGCTCTTTACGCTTACCAGATGTATGTTGCTTCTCAAGTAGTGCTGAAAGTTTTAGTATTATCGTCACAACCTTTCAGAGTAGCGCTTGACGTTGTTACTTGCCTATTGTCTCAACAAAAAAAGCTGAAAACAGGCCTGCGTCGGTGCTTTGCAAACTTCCCGAGCTAGTTCCCGGACTCAAATCTCGGAGGCCATATTATACATCTGTGCAAATGCCCAGAAGTTCAAAAAATGACAAAATTTGCATAGATATACATATTATAGTTTGATTTCTTGCCTATTTTATTATATGTGAACTATTTTATTTAGAGGAAAAGGCTGCTCACATAATTTTGCTTATACGATCTATGAGTTTGAGTGCTATGTCTGATTCGGCCTTTGCTTACCGATAGAGCATAGCCTTTGATACAGATTTCTTGGCCGCCTTTCTTGTGCTATTTGCGCAGGCGGAAGACTTTAAATCTTCGTCAAATACTTGCTAAAGTTGCTGTGGTACGTGCACAACCAGTCCCTAACGGATAACCGCACGACACCTTTCCGCACGTTCCGCACGTCACCTTTACATTCCAGTGAACATTGCAGTGCTTAACATTCCAGTGCTGACTGGCACGTCCTCTCGGCGAACTTAGTCACCAGGGTTAAGCTCAGCCTTCATGCTTGTAAAACGGTCCAGTAGGTATTTTACGTGACCACCATTCACAGAATTCAAATTCTGAGAGTGATAAATGTAAAAAAATGTATTTTGTGACGCGAAACAACAGTATTTGCGAAGCGTGTAAACGCCATGTCGGTCATTACAGATCGTTGAATGCGAAAAATACAAATTGGTACTGCAAATAATTTAGCTGGAATAGTTATGTGATTCATTAGTATTGTAGGCGGAGAAACTACAGCTTGTATATTTCTTGTAAGTGCATGCTAATGCACTTACAAGAAACTGTCGGTGACTAGTTCATCTCACTGAATTTTAATTAAACATACAACTCAAAGCTTACAGTTCCAGGCCATATATTTCTGCTTTTATCTGTACACATGTATGGCGGATCTAGAAAGTTACTGTAAGAAACTTGTCGAGGTAAGTATTCACTATCGATAGATCACTTTATTGGGACGCTAAGATTGCATAATGTGTGGAAGTCATGGGCGGAAACCTTGGGTTGTACAGCATGCATGGGATACCTTTTTCACACCTTCTCAATGTCTTCCCAAAGATTTGCGCACTGCAGAACCAGAATGCACATTTCAACAATCTTTCTCTTCGCGTTAACCTTTAGCAGCGGAGTCATAACAACCCTACGCCTAGATTCTGTAAGCTGCGCCAACGACGTTCGAATTCCCGAGTTTGTGATTGGCTAGATATACCGGGCTCTCGTATGTTGGGTCATACGTAGCAGCTCTTAGCACAGTCTTACTTCGCACTACCACTATGGCATTAGAATGATAATGGGTTCAAAACAGCGTGCAAAATACTAGAACACAAGAATAAACATATTTGACCAGGCCTTTAGCCTGTATGTTTCTTTCTGTGTTTTGTATTTTTGGCACTGTTTTGAACGCATGGAACCCTTACCAGCAAGTTTAGGCCCATACCCATCTAAAATTAGAACCTTGCAGACCCTATTCATGTGTCCCCATAAATGTTTAACATATCGAAACAGCACACTCAGTTGTTCAGGTGTAAAGCCTTTCATTTGCAGAAGGCTTACTTCCTTGCTGTGCAGGCGGTTTCCTTGATATAGCACACATTGCGATGAGTCAGCGCAGATAGGTTACCACATAAAGTTAAGGGCCCATAGTCGGCAAGTCGTCACAACTATATAATTAGGTGCAACCAGGCAGGCCCTCATTCATACACACATCCACACAAGTATGTACTCAAGACCCCTCCCCACAAACATCGCTCTCTATCAACTAATTTGTACTGGCTTTAAGAATGAGCAATCGCTTGAACAATCAGGTAAGCCGATTGTCGGTGAACTACTCTTTGTAGTATTACGGTTACCGATATATTCACGCAGAAGATAGCATCTGAAACACAGTGATACACAGTTGCTTGGGATCCTTTAAGTACTAAACCATAAGCTGTGCCATACATTCGTGAGCTCTCCAAAACCTGGGAGAGCAAAGCGGGTCCGATCCGTCGCCCAATAATACTAGGTAAACGAGCGCGTGTATCAAGTTAGGCGAGATCCAGAGCCTCGTGACCAAGACGCCCAGTGTAGGTTTCAGGCCAGGCAAAAACCGGCGCTACTCACAAAATTGGCCAAGTAGAAGTATCAGTGCCGCAAAGTTGGTGACGTCATTTTGCTTTACAGTTTGGCATCGGGTTGTACAGCTTTGGTCGCCAATCATGTCAGCGGAGATGAGTGCAAATAAAGCTGGCCGCATTAATGCTTATTTGCTTGCTAATAATAAAATAACGCGCCCATTTACATGAGTGGTTTTTGCCTACTATAAAACTTTACCAAACGTTGTTTTCCGGTCTCTCGTGGTTGACATCATTTCGTCCCATTGTGGCGGTGTAATGAATATATTGTGACGCTTCTAAGTGCGATGGAAACAGGTTAGCTCCCTGCAAGGTGTCCGCATTTCAATGGGGTCGAAATGCAAAAGATTATGTGCACAAAAATGTATGTTTTACTTAAACAACTCCGGGTGGCCGAAATTATTACCCTCTACCCTGTAATAACTAATACGCTTTTATTCACACGACGTTTTTCATGTTTGGTACTTTCGTAATAAACTTGATTCCTAAGCTTACTGACTTCTTCTGGAAACAGATGACACAAGGCACCAACCAAAACATTATAAAGACATTGAAGACAACGTGATGAAGGTAAATATTGGGTGAGAGATGTCCGAAAGGATGTGACTGGCCAGTCTACAATTTTTGGCTATGAGAAAAATATTAGATCCACAGGGATTAGGTCAAATAAATATCTCAGCGAGAATATGAGTGGCCACTTCACTTCATCTATATCCCGGTGTACCAAGAATCACATGAGTATTTACATTGTAAAGTCAGAACTTACCTGAGCTCGAGCAATTTGATTTCAGAGGTATACGCTCAAAATGTTACTGCACTATCATAAAATACTTAGGCACTTCCTTCTGTAGAGCAGGTATCACGATTTTTACGGTGAGAAGAAAGTATATAACCCACTACAAACCGTATACGCAACGCAAACCATCATTTGGTGGGTCAGAAGGCGAGGCACATTGATTTACATTAAGGCAGCCAAAGTGCGAGGGGTGAGCCTAAATCATCACATGAAGTGATGTTGAAACCTAAATGCAAAATAAGGCAGTCTGTCGTAGGAGTAATAACGAGAAGTCATATACCGTGACTGGAAAACTTGACGAGGTGAAGACAGGATATGCTGTCCGCTATGAGTGGTAGATAAACTGAATAATACGGGAAAGCTTCCGGACGGGATAAGGGGCCAATGATATAGTCCTCACTGGCACTTGTTAGACGGGTGAAACACCTTTGTAAGTAACCGTGTGTTGAGGGAAGCCTGTGGAATCAGTGCAACAGACACTGCATAGAACACAGTTAATAGTACTCTTAAGATAATGGAAGTAGGTAGAGGCAAGTTGCACAACACCCGCACAAGAGTATATCGCACAATGCACCTGGATGTGGTCGTGATGTGAGTGTTCCGGACTTACAAGGAAACAAGTGTATAATGCCTGGTGACAATCACAAGGCGAGTAGATAGAAGAAATAGCTAGGGTTTTAGCACTACTAACTGGAGTAATGACTTTAAGGCTAAGGGTGTGCTGTTGTGGGTCAGTTCAAAGCATGACTTTCATATCGGATATGCGCGCGCCGCTATGAATTAGAGCCCTATTTGTCGACGTCGACATTACAGAGGTTTTGATTAGTGGGTACGCCTATTACACGACGCTAGTTTTGCGTTTTCACAGCAGCAATATTGGAGCGTATAATTACATATATTACATTGGATATATTACATTAGAGCATATATTACATTGGAGCGTATAAATTTATGAAATACGAAAATAATGAACAATATTTGCGAGAGAAATTAGCAGGTATGAAAGTGTGGTCTCTGTGATTATATGCAAGGCTCTGCTATGCTTTCTGTGTTTTTTGTAACAACGTACAAGCAGTATTTTCTGCACACTTATTTTTCACTGGGCTTACTTTCCTTGAAAAATGTAGGGGCAGCTATTTAACTAACATTTTTGTTTTGGTAATAACGTTAACTGAGTTGCATGCCGTGACCCTCAGCAGGAATAAAATCGAGTACGGCCAGTAGCATTTACGCGCACTTATCGCACAATCTGAACTTTCTCGAAGCATGCTGTTGCAGTTCGTGTTATTGCTAAGCGCTTGAACCGTGTCCTCGCATCTCCTATGTTTTGATCAAGCCTCATTACGTCAAGCAAGAAGAGCTGCAATAGCATCCATATGTCGAAGTTAGTGTCGAGCTTGCTATATTCTACTGCCTAGAATGACGGTGCCATACTTTTATCGAGCAATGCTTGCATGCTATGGGTACGTATGTACCACCACCACATAAACTAACTATAGATGAAGACAACACGTGGTTTTCATGCAGTGTGCTATAAGTCGCCTTCGTCGTGTGAATAAAGAATATTTTGTTACTGGATTCCACTCGTCACAGTTTTGATACGACACTAGAGCCGCATTTTGATTTTCAGGGTGTTTAATGAAAGGCGTATGCCAGGCGTCGTGAAATTTCGTACACGTACTAAAGGCACATTGCTTTTGTACCTATTGCGCTTTGTGAGCAATGCTTGTTGTAAGACTAGGATTGGGCATCTTGGTACACCATGATTAAAAGAGCACATCAGCGCGAGGGACAAAATGGGACAGAAGAGAGGACACAGAGCACTGTGTACTCTCTTCTGGTCAGCGCTCTGTGTCCTCTCTTCGGTTCCCTTTTGTTGTTTCCGCTGATATGCACTATTATTCACGTTGTTATAAAATGTGCATTCTAATTTTCATGTATAGATCCTCAATGGAACGGAAGTCGTTACTGTAGTTCGTGGTGTTTATCAGGTGAAGCCATATCCTATCTGTATGCGGTCTGTCAAGATGGATTCATCATTTAGTCGCGAATTTCACCATAACATGTCCTACAAGGACAAGGTAAGCCCACATTGCATCCATACCTGTGAACATCAGTTTCAGAAGTCTTCCATGCTATCTGAGAGCTACTCACAATACAGTAACTGTTCATACGACACAATATTATATACTGAATCAAATGCGGACATGGTTTTTCACAAAAAGAAGCACTTGCGCTTCATACACAATCCCCAAATCTAACTTGATTACATTGTCCTGCCTTCACCCACAACCATTCTCCCATGGTGTATTCAGTTGTCTTCGCTTCTACGATACATTTTTATTTTCATGAGACTTTCGTCCTGTGGTACGCCGTGCAATCATTTGGAAGGAAATACGCTTTGCCAATTTATGTAATCAGCTCCTCAGAGAGCTAGTAGAGTTTTCAGCAGAGAGTACCTAAATACAAAAACTGGCTGGGTTCTCAAAAGAAGTCTCAAGCTGACTTGCCTACATGTGAAGGCGTGCTTTAAAATTCTAAACGTTTCCTGATTGCGCGAATACAGTTTTGGTTGTGCTTTTCTGTATTCTACTCCAGCTTGCATCCAGCTCCTGTGTAGTTTATAAGCTACCAATAGGTATTGCACTCAATCATGTTGTTTACATGAGACATAACAGGATCTTGTAGCTTACTGTCAGCATGTACAGCTTTGTGAGAAATAATGTATGAGTTCAGGAACTGTATCTCTTTCATTTTTGATCACTGTTGAATCATGTTGGTCTTAGGCACTGGTAAAGCTGTGGCGTATGCTTTCGTTTGGCCTTCTACTTATGGGCTGGAAAATAACAATTAGCAGCTATATTTCTTGACTGAGTGTTTGATTTAGATTACCTCCGCTGGTAGTATATATGTTATGTCAATTAACTATTGCCAATACCACTGCCCAAAATGGTATATTAGATCCAATTATGACCACTTATTCACATTAGGGATGTTTTCTGTCATACTCCGCACGTATATTGTGAGGAGAAGGTTTATATTGAACGCGAAGCATTTCTTAGCGGAGCAAAGGTACTTTGACTGTTGCTATCTATCAAGCCGCCCACGTTCTCGGTGGTCTCGTCTTCATCTCCTTAACTTGACACATACCTAAATTTGCAACACAAGACATTAGCGCACGAAGGACGCGATTAACAGGTCATGACATCAATAGCGTGGCACACTTGTACGTACGTCATGAAACCCTTTCTCACATTCACGTGTGGCACATACCCGCATGCCACAGCTCGCGGAATGCGGGTATGAGCTAAAGGAGATTCACACTTTAAATCAACCTAGGAATGGCGATTACAGACTGTGGAAACCTTAACGCGATATCGTTAAGGAGCCTGCATCCCAGAAACTCCGGTACTGGCGCAGGCCATATATAATAGAGGGAAAAATCAGATCGACGCTCTATTGCAAAACCCAGCGCCACTGGGTACCAGCGTCCACTGCCATGCCTGATTATGGGCCCAGCGTCGCGCTGGATACTGGGCCGCTGGAGTGGCGTTTTACTGGGAGGCGCTGGGTACTCAAGCGCAAAACGGCTCTACAGCGTTAAAACAGCGGTGCCTACGTTCCCTGCGTAAATATATTAGTAAAGAAAGTCATATAGAAAGCATTAGTGCAAAAAGTCGTATTAAAAAAAATCTCCACCACGAGGATTCGAACTCGCCACCTCTTCATCTTCAATCGAGTACTCTACCACTGCACCACGCTGAAACACGTCAGCGTCGCTGTAAAAGGGCTAGTCAATACAGTAAGACTGCGTTTCGTTTCATATTTCGGTGTTGTGTATTCAAGGAAGACGCGATCTTCCTTTCCAAATCACGCTTGCTTCTTTATTAGACACAAACAAAGGGTGACCGGCAACGAATGAAATGCCCAAAATGGGACGAGCGCTAGGTTTCTTTAAGAATTCCCGTTTTAACTCCGAAAAATATCAAACGGATCGAGGAGCAGGGTACAGTTTGACGGCTGTTACTGCCGATTTTTAACAGCTGTTTCTCGCCCTTGCTGATGATGAACATGTACAGAAGCTTTATGATGACTCGTTCGATAAACACGCGCCTACACGAATTCATACTGAGTATTTTTCTCTCGGGAGCGACGATATTACTGCGGGGCGGGCGTGTCTGTATTCTGACTTGCAGTTCTATCGATACGTACAACTATAAAACCGCTCCGCAAGAACAAATACAATTAGTTGGGAAAAGATGCCGGTGTGTTTGTTCACTAACGCGTACCAGTTGACAGGTATGTGTTCTGACGTATGAGTCAGAGAAGTACCGGCGAGTGCGGCCGGCTGCTTTCGGTGTGCTTTCGGTGAGCCTGCGTTTGCTGCTGAAAGCGCGTCGCAACGATGGTCATCGCTCTTTGTGCGGACACCGTACACAAGAAAAAATGGTTAATTTAGGTTAACGGATGTCCAGACTATACTTTACAGTAAATCTTACACGTTGGAATTGCGTGTACTTAAACCAAGAAGCGCCGGTGGCATGTAGACGGACTCGGCCGGTACGCTAGGCCTAACACTCGCTGGGATCCGCACTAGGTAGGACCGATCGCGGCGCAGATGAGTTGCGATGGTTGAAGTTTCTCCATTTTAGCCTCGAAACCTTTTTAACTGTTACCTAACGTATAGCTGAAGTAAGTGGAAGTGCAAGAATTGCCCGAGATGCGTTTCCGGTGTGGCGATATCGAACGACGGCTGTTTTTCTGGCCTCCGTTGGGAGAGGTCGCGAAGCCAGCGCTCATTTACTTCTTTTCAGACCAGCGCCTCCAGACTATGAAGTCAATACCGCCACACATCATGGATGCAAAACTGATATATATATATATATATATATATATATATATATATATATATATATATATATATATATATATATATATATATATGAGCGGCTTGCACAAAATGTGTATGCCTTGCTGCTAAGCACATGCTCCGGAAAAATTAACGACGTTATTGGCACTGCATGAATAAAAAAGGCGTGGTAGAAAGCAAAATGATCAGTGTTGGCTGCTTTGGGTTATTAACATATATTTCTCCCCATTCGACAGGGAAACATTAAAAGCGACCGCGATTTCACATATATGTCATATCATGTATACCATGAAAATAGTGCGCATCTCCTGGTCTTTTTCTGCCAAGCTAGAATTTGTGACACACGTTTGGGACCCGTTCTAAGTGCATCTATCGGTACCATCGAATCAGACATTCGATATTCAACGGTACCAAAGCATTCCGCCGCGCACGATACTGAAAGCAGCGCGCGGCACTGGCAGAACAGTGCAGGCTCCAGTATGTGCCAGCGCACGCCAGTGAGAATTCCAGCGTCTCCAGCGCTTCCCAGTGAGCGCCAGCGTCACAGCGGCAAAGCCACTGGCTCTACCAGTGCGACCCAGCGCTTTCACAGTGCTTTCTCCGGAGTCCTAATGAATACGAGCGTGTACCAGTGTTCCCAGTGCGGTCCAGCTCCAAGAAACGTACTGGTATCACGCTGGGGGCACTGGAATGGCGCTGGTTTTTGCAATAGGGCTCAGAATAAAAATCGCACGCCTTGAATCGGTATCGAATCCAAGCACTCGGTGCATTCTGCGGTGTAGTAAAAGGTCCTATCTGAGAACCACGCCGGTTCTTTAAACTGCATAGGAAAAAAAATGTTGCAGTTGCTTAGCTCGGCTATGCGAGGATATCGTAGCGTTAGCAAAGGCTCAGCTAAATATCCTTAGCTTTCTTGATTGTCTAGAATTTGCTTGATTATCATGCTTACTGCTGCTCCAATGACACACACATGGTATACGTATTATGTGGCACATGTTTATTTATATCGCCAGGCAACTACTTCGGGATCTGATGAGTTAAGCTTTTCCGCTCTTCTGCGCCGTTGAGCACCATTTGCGCTCTCGTTCTCCATGACTATACCACACTGGCAAACACCAGTCAGAGGCGCTATCAAGCGGCTCTAGCGCAGTGTCAGACGGCGACTGCACAGCGAAGGCGAATAGCTGCGCGCGCACGCCGCCAATACGTCTGCCAAGGCTACGACGTCACTCCTCTCAAAAGCTCAGTACGGCGGCGGCGAGTCGCGCGCGGTGGCGGGGGAGTGCGCGGGAGTTGCCGGCTCCGGTGCGTGATATCACTGATCCTCGAGCATGCGCAGAGCGGCTCTTGAGGATCCACGCGAAACTGGCTCGGCTAGGCCAGTGTAGCTAACGCTACAAAAGACCCTACAAATGCATCAAGTCAGGCCAACGTAAATCGTGATTATAATGTTGGCTATCCGCTGTCATAACAATGTATAAACATTACATGTGAACTCTTATGACTCGACAAGCGTATGATAGTCCATCGTTTCTCGAATGGGAGGAGTACGCTGGGGACCGCTGCTTGTGATGTTCACATCGCAAAGAACCGTGCACTTTGTTTCGATGAAACTGAAATATGTGTCCTAACGTGCGCGACGACGTATCGCCGGACCTTAAGGTAATATTTGGGCGTCAGTGTGGTCGGCTTTCATGGTAAGCCCACGATGTCACCATAACTACTCAATGTGCACGAAGACATTCGTGTAACCCGCAACGCTTAGCTCAAAGAAATCGAAAAATTAAGGCAGCTTTGCCCAGAGGTATCATGCTTGACGGAAGTGCGGAGCTGGATAGCCTTTCTGGTTTCGCTTTGGTTATCTCTTACTTTTTTTCTCCATTCCTTTCTTTTTCTCTTTTTTCGTTTTTTCTCTCTTCGTTCCTCTCTTAATTTCTATTTATTTCTTCCCCTCACTTTTTCCTTCCCTATTTTTTCTTCCCCTCACTTCCATACCTTTTTTCTTCATTTTTCTTTCTATCTTTCGTTTATTTGTTTATCTCACTTTTTCTCGTTTGCGTCTTCTTTTTTCTATTTTTATACGTTGTTTTGTCTGCGTTACGCCGAGTGACGACAGCGTACGCGTTTATCGTGATCAAGGCGCTCGAAGAACAAGAGGAAGAAGAGTTCTCCTTGGCCCGAGCGCGTGATCGGTATGCTACAATTGGCTATGCTGTTCGTGCTTTTGCCTGCGTTAGGCCAAGCTACGACAGCATACGATGATAGCATGCGACGGCACACAACAAGCCGGGCTCCTAAGTGCTCCGCAGTTACGAAAATGTTATATAGACTAATCCCATTAGATTTACTCTAGAATGTGTGGGATGTGCTGGAATTCTTTTAGACATTAGAGTAGATGTGTTAATGTTGTGTTATAGCCACATGATTGCTTCGTTTTCCAGGGGCGTGGAAAGCACATCAATCAATGGCACACGAGGTATGTATCTAGACGTCCCGCTAGGATCAGAATAGGTGGCCTAAAGACACAATAACATAGAGTCCCACAGCGAAGCAGCATCTCTGAATGATTTTTGTATTATGTTAAAGGTATCTGTAACTTGGTTAAGATTTATATTGGAACAACTGTTCCGCCTTGTTTTTTGCCTGTTGCCACTTTTACATAGGTAGTACTGTTATCATCAAAAGTACACAAGCTTGCAATATCAAAACTTTCCCGAACGTCGCTGCACACGTGCATAGTGATGTGGCGATGTGCCTGGCATTGCCTTGTCGGTTGCCGCTAAAACTGTCGTGCGCTTTGGGGTAAGCGAACTTATTGTATCATTCAGTTCTCCTTGGTTTGATTAGCTTTCTTCGTGTTGTTTGGAGTCGCAATATGTACATTATGGGGAATAGATCGATACATGTAGAACAGCTGTACAGTCACGTATTGCTTGCTCAATATGACACAGTATTATCGGCCACTTTGTTAAATCCCGACAAAAAGGCAATTTCTAGCGTGGAATACCTTTTTGAGATTTGTCCGATTGCCTTTTCACGAGTTGTGGTGTCTGTTTAAGATTGTGATTATGATTGGGTTCCTGAGACGTACCTCCTGACTATATTGTGATTATATATTGTAAGACCCGAGATATTATCAACGCGGATAAATTTATTACTTAAAGCTCACAAAATCTTTCATAAATTCTCCAATGACTACTTGACCTGTGGTTCCGCCTACAAATCGCTTATCGTCGCTGCATGAACGGATCACACGCCAACAGGCCAATTTCACCCTACATGTCAAGTCACTAAAAAACACTTCGTCCATGAATGGCAAGACAGCGCTTGATATAACAAAGGCATATTTTGTCATAAATATTCAGTGCACCTCGGGCGTGTAGCGGTTATGGTGCTTGGCTGCTAACTCGAAGGTCACGGGCTGGATCCTCGCCATGGCGGCCGCATTTCGACGGAGGTAATATGCTACAGGCCCGTGTACTCTATGATGTCAGTGCACGTTAAAGAACACCAGATGGTCCAGAATTCCGGAGCCCTCCACTACGGCATGCCTCATGATCATGTTGCAGTTTTGGAACGTAAAACCGCAGATAGTATTATGATCTCGAATTTCAACAGTTCTGTTTCAGAGCACAGATTGTTCAGCAGCGCTAATTTGAGTGTACAGGCACTATAATATTATTGTTGCAGAGCCGGAAGTTCGAGCCACAATGTGCTGCGAGAAGTGGTAAACCGAATAAGATCAAGAGGGGAAAAAGCAACAACAAATGTATGCTATGGTCCACATTTACTAGAACGTCCCGAACACGCCAATTATTCGAGAAAGCTCACAGCTATCATGTCGAGCATTACTGTGCGGGCTGCATTTAAGAAGTGACAATTTCGATTGTTTTTTTCAGACACCGCTCGCACCGACGAGCAGTAAAATAATCATACAGTGTGGAGGGCTCGCTGCTATGCTGCAGGTAAAAAGAGCTGGCTTACTGGAGCCACCGTGCTCCCACTCTTCAGCGCCCTATTCAATAACCAACATTAGAACAACTTTTACTAAAATTATTCGTATATGACTTTGCGCCCTTAGAGCCGAAATCGCTTGATAAAAAATATCTTTTAAGTTGCTGTCGCGCCCGCGCCGCCACATCACCTAGGGCTGCAGGGCAAATGTGTTGGCCCACTCGACTGTACATATTTCTTTCTTGAGAAAAAAAAGTGAAGCAACTAGTGCTGCGCATATGCGCGAGTTTCTCCTAACATATTCCATTTTTTTTTCTCAGACAAAGCGAATAGAGTGAAGGAATAATTCAGTTTATTTGACGGGCCCACTATCTGGCAAATGTGTGAAGGTGGGAGGCTATATACATAACTTCTAAGCATGTTGGAGCTCTCTTTCTTCCGCGGGCCAGCGTAGGCGGTCGTCCAGCAGACCAGGCTGAGAGGTACTTAAGGGGAGGAGGGAAGGGTGGTCAGGCATTCTAAGATGTGTCTCTCGCCCTATTAGCCTGCATAAAACTATAACATCTCGCCCAGTGTTCCATCTTACATTCTAAGATGCATGAGTGTAGTTTCCGTACCTAGCAGTGCAACGAGAGCCGCCTTGAGAAGGCCAATAGAACACTGGTGCAAGCGGGTCCAGAACGCTTGCAGATTTTTTCAAGAGTTTGTCCCAAGTGCGACGTCTGACTTTCCCTCAAAATATTAGATGCGCTGCGAGCAAGATGGTAGGGGTATGCGGAACTGTGGTCGCTTGAGGAGCATATGCAGTACCTCTGGATAGATCCGCCGCCGCACCAGGTTGTGTAACTGGGAAAGGCGCGCGAAAAAGGAAAGGTGAGAGAGTTAGTGCGTGCCTTGTTGGGAGAGTGTTGTGTTGGCCATCCTACTGAAATAGGTTAGTACCTAGTGTACACAGGAATATTTCTTAATGATAGCGCTCGTAAATGATAGCCTGGCCACTAAAACACTGATCCGTGCAAGGATACAAATGAATACATTGCCGGGATCGTAGAAGTGTCCATTTCTTCGACGACTGTGTTTTGGCAACTGAACGCACGAACCAAATGAAAAGGAAAACATGGAGGGAACTTGAATCGGTCTCCATGCCGTACTGCTCGCCAGTGGGGCGTTCACGCGCGTAATGCAAGATTAATATTACCATTGCAGTACTGACCATTCCATTATTCCAAGTTTTAGTCTTACGTCACAGTGACTTCCACATAGGTGCAGACTTGGATGTCTTTCACAGGTATACTTTCTTAACCTCCATCCAATGAATGACTCTGGCGCATATGACACATTATGAATGTTAAACAATGGCTGGCTTTCCCGCAGTCGAGAGTAGACGCACGCTTAAAATGGCTACCGGCAAGTCAGATTGGTTGGAAATTACAGAAGGTATAATCTTAAAAATGGCATAGTGCATGCTCGCAAAGTCATGCCACACCACACCATACATGGTATTATTCGATACGGATGTCATTGTTTCTTGTCAGTGAGTGGGACAAATCGTGGACTTTGCCTAACGCATGCGGCCATGACACAGTGCACAACTGAAAGCTTACTGAGCCTTATAAAAAACCTGATTTGAGCTGATGAAGTACAGGGGATATCGCGTCATGCAGCGTGGTGCCATCACTCCGCTATGGCGCAAAACCCAGGCCGGTAAAGTAGGTGTTCGCTGGTGTTGTAAAGTGCACAGGCTAACATTCATAACCGCTGTTGCGCCATGGCGTTGCCGACCCCGACCACCGATGCCAGTCGCGGTTCTCACGCTTCTCAGCGACAACGAACATTCCAGAATGAAGGGTGAAACTTCAGCGCTCGGCGCACCTGTGGTGTCACCTCTTCGCCGCCATGCAGGTCTTCTCACGAGGCCGGCCTTAACCTGCCCAGGTGCGACTAAGTTGTGTCAACGAGCCGCCAATTCTCTAATAATAGTCATCGGAGGTGTCAGTCATAAACCTTTAAGCCCTACGTCGGCAACTGTTAGTGACCTTTGAAAGCACAGGCGTGCTCTTCAATATGCGCATGCTAGTGCTGCAGTGTTGGTGGAATCCTGGCCACCACGTGAAGAGGAGAAAAATTGGGTGCATCCAAACCTTGGTATTTAATATGACGCACTGAAGAGCGCCGTCGCCGGTTTACTGAGGTTGGAAGAATGTAAATATTTGTACATAAAGGAGCTTCTTCCATCAACTTGTCCTGGTGATTGCTCCGGGCCCGATGCCCACACAACAGCCACGCAACCCCTCCCAACACCACCAAAGGATAGCAATCAAGCGTATGGTGACTTCTATATGCCTTAGGAACATTGTTATTGTCTATAATTGAAACCTGTCTATTAAAAATGACAAACAAGTACAGTGTAGTGGAAGGTGCACCATTTGTGTTATTGGGAAAAAACGTTGAAATGTAACAGGGAAGCAAACTGCTAACACTTTTTTCGCAATAACTAGCATATGTTATGCTGTCCTGTCGAAACGTTTGGGTGCCAGAAACCGCTATTTTAAAACACTTGGGCTGATTACCCTGATATCTCGTGAGCCACACCTCAGCGTTCGCCGATAAGCACGCCTAGTGTTTCGGCGTCCAGTTCGCATTCAGGATCATCGGGCCCTGCGCCGGCAAGGCGTTGAACCATGGGACCCTTAAGAGGATGACGTCGCGGCTAGTATGCGCCGCCCTAAAGGAACATTGCTTCACGTTTAACGTTCACGAAGGAACGGTCTCCGTCGATTAGATCATCTCCTGTCTCGAAGGAACGACTGGTAGCGAAGGGGAGCTGGTCTTGCAGAAACTCGGTGCTTTGAAGTTCTTGGTGTCGACGAAGACAGCAGGACAAGCCACCAAGCAGAATGTGTACTTTATTTTGCAGGCTTTCACTTGTTTCTCGATGAGCCGCTGTTGCCTTCGCTGCCCTCTCGCTCGATCTGCTTGCCGATCGAACGGTTCATGACAAGAAAGTACGATGTAAAGAAGAACCATAACTTTATTTGGGTGGCCTTTATATTCTGAACAGAACTTGAAATGGTGCATATCCTCGCCGCACAACTATATCCTGGAGGGCGGGTTTAACCAGAGGCGCGTGGTGCGCAACATACTATGCAAACATGCAGATGCACACACAAATAAATATGAAAGCATTTTAAGGCAGATGTCTCAGGCTCCAAGACTGGCAAAAAAACTCTACTGAGCAATTGACGAAAATAGGAACTTGACAATTCGCGCAGGTGATTCGTGCTCATCAATGCCAGCCCCATTACGGCGATGAGGCACTGATACAGGACAGAACCGCTGTTAATGATCCGGATGAAGTTCAATAGGTGTGGCGAGCATACTTTGCACATTTGTTTGCTATAAATCATGGCGCATAGAATGAGCAGTTTTGTGCTATTTGGGTTTCTTTGCTGGTTTGCCATAGCTATGTTCGGAAGACGTATTTTAAGTATGTGCAGAAAATGGTAAAAAAATGGCTTGTCCTCAAACCAATGAGTGCATCGATGGCACCAGACCCAGTGGAATACTCACGGGAGTTTATCCGCCTTTATTAAAGGCCTTGGGAAATGCGATCATGGATCTCACCAATCTTTGTCAAAACCACAGTCCTTCCACGAAGGAAGGGTGACTTGTTGAAAGACTGTAAGTGTCTGATTCAAAATCGTGAATGCCTAGCAACCACAGAACAGGGGCTATAAGTTAGGAGCTTGCGGCCTTGGAGGAGCTTGCGGCCTTTGTTGGAGGAGATTTTGACCCCTTGTAATCATGCACAATGCCTGGGCGTTCCGTGTTAGCGCCCCTTAAACTTATTAGATACCTTTCCGCATATGCCAATGAAAAACAGATCTCAAGAGCACTTCTTTATTTTAGTCACGCCGAAGCATTCGACAGTGTGGAACACAGCTATATCATCTCTGTTTTGCGTTTCTTTGCCCTCCAAGAACAGTCTGTGCGATTGTACAATAATCTATAAGGATCTAACAAGTTGCCTGTATGTCAACAATAAAGTCACCAGAATCTTTTCAGTGCAGAATGAACTAAGGACGCACTGTCTTTTGTCCCCGGTATTATTCATTTTGTGTTTAGAACCCTTCATTGAAAAGGTTGTAAATTGGAAGCTTACAGCGGGTCTCGCGATGTCAGGCAATGATTCCGTCATTTTTTTTTGCGTATGCCTAAAATATTTCGGTATAATTTCGTAACTTGTCTAGGTATCGTACATTCCTTGATGTGTCTGTTGAGTATTCGAACTGTCTGGTGCGCTTTTGAACACAGCCAAAAGTAAGGCATTGGGTTTTGGGAGCTTTTAGAACTGCTGCCAGTGGATGTCGTATATTTTGATGTTGAGTTGTTGGGCATTTACATTGAAGCAGGGAATGTGTATAGAAAGTTCTGGGAAGAAGTTACTTCGAGGTCCGCAGACGTCATATCAACAGCCACAGAGTTCAACCTTTCATTAACGGTGGGAGCAGGAGTCATGACGACGCCGGCGTGCGCTTTTGCGTTCTACATGGCACGCAATGCACTTCTTTCTCGCCGTGTAACAAGAAGACTCGCCTCCATTTTGGGAGCCTTTCTCTGGGCGGAAAATCAGCAAACGTTCAAAGGAAATATTTCGAGCTTTCCGCAAGCTGTGGGTGGTTGGCCCTCCCAGACATGCCAACGTTCACATTTTCACTGGCTACAAAAACAACGCAAAAGTTCTTTGATGATTATTCTGGGTATGGGCTACAAAGACTGCAGCATAGACTAAAAGAAGCTTTGACGAAGACTTTGCACATTAGACCGTGGAATGAAGCACGCTAATATTTTACAGAGCAGCTTGTGGCAAAAAAAAGCCAAGCCTGCGCGCAAAGCGCAGCACAGTCACAGCGAAAGCTGGAAGAGCGGCACTTCTATACCCCGTTATAAACTCTGCTCTGGCTAATGATACAAGTACACTAGCAACGTGCCCACTACGCCACAAATCATATTTTTTGTGAAAATGGGATGCACCCACCACGACATTACTCGCCATTCTACGGAGAAGCGAGGTACCATCTGTAAGGCATTATGTGGATTTTTTTATGCGACCTTTGATGACGTAGAATTATGGCGGATCCCTTTGCAATGTGTTGGAAGCATTCGACAGCCCACCTGCAAGCTACCAGATAGCTTGCATACTCCGCTCTTTCCTAGACATAAGACGGTATAACGCCCTCATAACCACAAAAAACCACAACTGGCCCAATCATCCACCCTCCTAAGTTACTCTCCTAGACGCGCCGCCCTGCGGCCTTCCCAGGTCGCTTTGATACTCCACTCTTTTTTTGTAGCGTCTTTTGACGGCTCTCCCTTTGGTAGACCGCCCCCCCCCCCCTTTCTTCGTTTTTCCCCTTTTTTTCTCTCTCCTTTTCTTTTCTTTTTTTCTTTTCCTCTTCGCAGGTCCCCTGAACCCTGAGCGCCATTGCAAACTTTCTTGAAATGATGTGGCAAGGGCTACACTCCTCTCTCGAGTTTTCTCTTTTCAGGCTGGAATCACCAATAGCGACAAGCGCAACCGCTGTACGTGACGTCAGCACTAACCCTTTAAAACTAACACGCCAAGGATGACACGCCGCCTTTGACAAAGATAGGTCCACCTATCGAAACGTCGGCCAGCCAGCTCTGAGGCACTTTCCCCTGTTTGGAACCTATCCCACTCTGTGTATCCATCTGTCGGCTCCCTTGTTGACCTTAAACAAACCTTTGTGGTAAACCTTAACGGTGAAAGCGTTATCAGAGAATGAGGTGTGATAGCCAGAAGAGCGTCGCATATTGAACGCAGAACGCAGAACACGGCCGGACTAGAGGGAAACGCAAAGCGCGTCGTGCCGCCCCTGTATCCCGGCCGCGATGTTTCTCGCATCCAGCGTAAGCGGAGAACGGGGTGTTACAACCAGGCGAGGCAGGTGCGCGCCGCAGAGCTATTTTTGGTTTGGATTAGCGTGATGCAATGAGCGAGGCCGACACTTTTACGGCGCTTGGACTAAGATCGCCACCTCGCGATATGTTAAGGCATTGACAAAATTGAACTTCTATTGAAAACGCGCCGAATGGGACGGACGTGTAACGCGTTGCAGGTGGTAATCTCGGAGGCCACAGTAATGACAAATTACTTTACTTAACCGCTTCCAGGGGGCAACACCATCCCGCCGACCGGGAAAGTGGTAGATAAAAAAGGCGCATTTGTAAAGCCTCAAGAGTCTGTGACCGTGGCGCAGTGGATAGCGTGCCCGGCATCTGTTATCGCGGACCGAGCGGTCGTGGGCTCGATGCCTGTTCACCGAACTTTTTTTCTTCGCCATCTGATCGTGTAAACGTTTTCGGCGTCTTTTCCGTGACGGAAATACGTCACTGAACTCTTGGTAGACCCCGGCATAAAACACGTTCGTGTTAAAAATAATCAAGTGGAACAAAATGGAAATGATCGCGCTGTAATCGCGTCCTGACAATTTGCGTAAGCTTGAGCGGTTCAGAATGTGGAGGGCATTGCCTACACGTGAGAGGCTAGCACAATGTGGACTAATTCCAAATGACCAATGTCCCAACTTTTGCAGATGGAAGACAATAAAACATGTGTTATTGGAGTGCTTGGTGGATTCAGGCGTCTGGCACATAGTACAACGCCTCTTTGGCATTCGTGCATCACGCAGGCAAAAAAATCGGGGGCTCTTTGCATTTGTGGTCGTTACAGTCACCTTGTACGTACTGTGGTGGCGACGCTCTTTAGCAGAAGGGCGCCGCAAGCGTCATAAAGGTGCTTATTTCGCATTCGAGAAAGTACACCTCATTGGTTTGAACTACCTCGATGAGAAGCTGTGAAAGCCCGCAGAAGTGGCTTTTTATCGACGATAGCGCACACTGTTCTTTAAAGTGAGGATGGGACAACCGGAGTTTCCAGTGGTCCCGTACTAAGAAACCTTACACTGTAATATGCATAAATACGTGATAGTCTTCAATATGTGAACAATTTATTTTATATAGTCTTTAATATGTGAACAATATGTGAACAGTTTACTGTTTCCGTAATTTGTGCGCATCTGGATATACAGATATACACAACGGCTTTGGTGTTCCTATGTGAAACGTACGTTTGCACTGTTTTTACTTGTTTTGTTTGTTTATATAAGATACATGTGAAACAAAATGTTCCCTTTTGGTTCTTGCCACGATGCCGGTCATTCCAAGGTCACCGCCAACGGCAGCTGATAGCACTTCATGATTAAACGTCCTTCAATTCATAAATGTTATTCAGGTGAAACCTTTGTTTTGCATTTGTGTATCCACAGGTTTTCATTCTTCTCTCTAATTGCAATATTTCTAAAGTTATGAAAAGCCAGAGAGAGAGAGAATTTATTTGAAGGCAGAGAGGTCGGCCTGAGCTAGTGCGCTCTAGCCTGCTACTCTGCACAGGGGAAGAGGGAAAGGGGAAAAAAGGAGTGATGAGGGGTGATGATGGGGAGAGGAAAGAGTTATGCGTATATACAATAATACAATAACCACGTGACATAGTGGTTTCGCTATAGTCTTGTGTCCAGTTCTGTGCTCATGAGAAAATCTATCACAGCCTTGATAGCAGTTGGTGACTTTGTCTGGTCGCACATAGCTGACAAAATACCCGTCTCACTTAGTGTTGCCACACCGATTCCTGCCAACGTTGAAGCAAGTGTATTACGTTGCGACACGTAAAGTGGGCAGTTACAAAATATATGTGCTGTTGTTTCATGCACTTGGCATCGTTCACAGTTCGGGCTGTCCGCACGGCGGATGAGGTGTGCATAGCGGCGAGTGAATGCAACTCCCACACGAATCCGGTGTAGCAAACTGGCGTTGCCTCGGTTCATTCTAGCCGGCAGGCGAAAAGTCATTTCAGGATCTATTTCCCGCACACGCCTGTATCGATGGTCTGGCTGAGACCAATAAGTGGTTATGCACTCGCACATGAGCAATCTCAATGAAGAGTTCACGTCACCTCGCGTGTACGGTACTTTCACGTCGGTGGGGGTGTTAGAGACAGCAGCTCTTGCTTCAGCATCAGCAAGCTCGTTGCCTGCCAATCCACAGTGTCCAGGAATCCATTGCAATGTAACTGAATGACCGATCTTCTGCGCAAGGTCGAATGCGTGAATGATTTCTAAAGCTAGTGCATAATATTTTTCCCCTTCTTGAGCAAGAGTCAATAGCTTGTAATGCGGATTTTGCGTCTGATAGTATCGTCCATTTACGTGGTGATTGTCTGGACACGAATTGGATAGCTTCCCGTATCGCAACAAGTTCTGCAGCTGTTGAAGACGACCTGTGATCTAATTTGTACTGCCGGGAGGTACCCAGATGCGGGATCACAAAGGCCGCAGTCGAAGCGCACGGAGTCACAGATCCATCGGTGTATGTGTGCAGAGTGTCGTCGTATCGTTGAGTCAAATATGCCAAGGTGAGTTGTTTGAGAAGAGCACAAGGAACACGACGCTTCTTCGTAATCCCGGGTATTTGAAGGGACACCAGTGGCCTGTTCAGCGTCCACGGGGGCACTGCGGTGAGGATGACTGGTGTAAAGTCAGAAGGGATGATGTGCCTGTGTGTATCGAGGCATGGTGAGTAGGTGCAGCCTGGTCGATCTCTCTGGAGCGAAGACAAGGGATGGTTTGCGTGTCGAGTCAGCAGTCGAAGGTGGACTCGAAGGGGCTCACAAGACAAGTAAACCTCTATAGGGCATGTACGTGATTCATCTATGGTGCCAGAGGTTGTTGTACACCTTGGTAGCCCTAGGCACGTTCGCAGCGCTCGCGCTTGAAGGCTCTCCAAAGTACGGATGCATGTTGCATGCATACTCGAGAGCACAGGTGCACTGTACCGTACGAACAATGCCTGGTACAACTGCAGGAGACTCTTCTCAGAGGAGCCCCATCTTAGTCCTGCTACAACTCGAAGAACGTCTACAAAACTAACAAGCCATTGATCGCAGCCTATCTTGGACGAAGCATGTCGCTGCGCTACGGACCAAACTTATAAAAAGCCAGCAATAGAACAAAACCAATACCGTTCACATTGCAGAAGCGAGTTGTCTACTTCATCTGACAGCTTCCGTTTGTATAGCTCTATGGTAGAAGTCCCTGGAGCTTCAACAGCACTTAAAGATATCAGAATGTGCATTACACTACGCGGCGAAGTGAAATGCGCAAATGACATCAAAAGGTTACAATTATGAAAACAGTAGAACTACTGGACTCTACGAGCGACTGTAATCACAAGGCTATTCGTTTTTTATTTTATTTCATTACAGCGAAAGCTCTATTACGCTGTCTCCCCATGTGAATAATTGCTTCACAATGACCTTTAGCCACCGGTGTGCAAGTGTTACAGGCCTCACACCAAGCCACGCGATCCGTGGCGTAGAGGCGTCCCAGTAGCTCTCGCTGGGAACCTGGCCAGACGAAGGTTTAACGGCTGCTTATTCGCTCACTACTCAGACTCGCCATGAACAACCCACCGGCTGGACTGTCTGCGTGCGCTTCAGTGCAAGCGACAGGCTGAATCCAATCATCCAGTAGATAGAGCTAAACGGCAGGTGGCGAAATCTCAAACAAATGCTGAGTTTTCACTGAAACACCGGAGCGAAGATATGCTAGATTCGTCGCGTATCAAGCTGCTTACCCAAAGCGGAAGGTGCCAAGGCTGAAGTTACTGCTGCCGCTATCATCGTTCTGCAAGTTCAGCAACGCGAGCATGGAGAAGGAGCCCACTTTTTCTTGAAACGCTGTGTGCGCAGTCTTTGGAAAACCATGACAAACATACTTTTCGTTCGTAATAACCGGGTTTCGAAGTGTGTGACATCAGCCATTTTTTGTCTCCCTGTGCGTGTATTTTTGATCTCACCAACGGCCGCGAGCGCATTAAGACGGTGTCATATGTATGATCACGTACACGACATAGATAATATGATGATTTTTGTGCTCTAACCTGTCATTTGTTTTATTGCGATAGCAATTATATGGACAGTTTCGACGGGTTTTTGCCGTCGCCGTCGCCATCTTTCCCTCCCGTATGAAGTCCAAATTGATAAGATCCCTCCACGCATGGTATGTTCTACCGTGGGTAAAAGCGCACGAGTGGAGGTTACGGGTGAAAAACAGCGCTAAAAAGACGGGACAAGAAAGGACACGAGACCACGGCGCTGACTAACAACCAAATGTGCTTTATTCCTTCAGTCAGCATAAATATACTTCACCACTAACGTAATGAAAATACAGAAAACTCAGCCTGCGCAGAGGCAGTAAGGCGATCAACGAGACATGAATTCTATCTCCTTCGGAAAGAGGGAAATCGAGGGGAAGCTTATCGAGGGGAGTGGAGGTGACGAACGCGGCCGAAGCAGAGATCAAACGAGCCAGCCCATTTTCGTCGCTCGGAAAGTGCATGTGGTAACATCACCTCGCTCGGGAGGCCTGCCGTCGAAGCAGACAGGAAACGCCCGCCCGTCTTTAACGACCATGAAAACATGCGAGGATGGGGAGGGTGGTGTCGCGCGAGCAGCAGCTTTGAACTTTGAACCTAGGTGCTCGGTCGCGATCACTGGCGCGCACGCTATCTCGACAGCCATAACAGCAGGTGGCTCGTATACCCTTCTACGTGCTGCGCGCTCAAAGCGAAGTTACTATGCGGAGAGCATCTCCGCCTGGAGCGGCCGTATTCTCTTACACCAGCTTTTTGTAGTTATGCGAGATCGGATACAAAACAGTTAGCTGCCAGCCCCACTTCGTATAACACTACAATTTGTTGCTATCGCATTCTTTGCTTCGCGCTTGCGGTGAAACTGTGCCTTTTTTGTCATACATCATTGTCTTGTCATGCCACTTTCGCTGTATATTACTTAATATGATGTTTCAGTTCCGAGGATTCTTAGCCGGTGTGTCCCAAATGTCCTGCGTTTTTTAGTGCTCTCCAGTTTTTTCGGATCTCCAGCCGCCGCTAAGGTGAGCACAAAAGAGTGCACGATCTGGGGTACGCTGGCCTCTTGATAGCATCGGCGCGAAAACACTCTTATGTAACGGCCGCGGCAGCACAAATAATTAAACGGATAGATAGATAGATAGATTTCGCTAACGAATGCACCAAATTAAAAATCATGAATTACTTGTTAAAAAAGTCACACCATCTCCCGCTAAAGGGGACCACGAGACAATGCAAAGCAGCGTTTCGGCATGTAGAGCCCGCGTTTCAGAGGGGGAGTGGAGAGGGGACGTTGAGAGGGAAAGGGGAAGGAGAGGGCAAGGGGAGATGGGAGAGGGGAGGTGGATAGGAGGAGGTGTGTGGAGTGGGCTTGCGCATGCGCAGTATGTGTGGTCACGCGGCACACCACCACCACCACCGGATTAAACTCCGCTATAAGATGCTTCGCATCTAAAATGCGGCGATGATCTGTTGCTACACAGTAAACCACTTTAACCCATTAAGGGGGTTTTGCCGTGTCTATAACAAACACCCTTACACCCTAGGAAAAGGGTGTTCTCACGTATTAATACACCCATACCATAGGGTGTTTCCAATAGCCTAAACACCCTTATCACTAAAAATGTGAAAAAAATTGGCCGCGTATCCGCGTGCTTCGCCGCAAATGTCGTCTAAAGACGATAGAAGAGGCGCTGCGTGAGATATGGACGCCATCTGGAAATACGTCGGGAAACATCAGTGCTGTGTTGCGGGCTGGTAGTCCCGGCGCAGCAGCAGGCGAAGACCGGCGGTGACCAACACTACCGGCGGGGACGCCAGCCAGCCCGAACACGCCGTTTGGCGCGAAGCGCTGAAGCATGAGAAACGTCCGCACTCAACGAGTACTCTCCACACACTCTTTTATTTACACGCCGCCTGGGTAAAAGGAACGCCAGAGCGGCGCCCCATGGCATTCGTACAGTGCAATACAGAACCGAAACCGAAACACAACAATGAGCTCGTGCAGAAGGCACGGAGGAAGTCAAGTTTAACGCGCAGTCTCATTTTCAGCGCAGCTTAAGAAACTAGGGTCTTTAGAATTACGTATGTATGCATTTTCTATTTAAGGAACACACCACCTAATACTTGCCTAGTCATGTGGCGCCTCAGATATGCGTAATGTTTGCTTTTTGATCAACAATGTACACAAGTATGAACCTAGTCAGCCGTTCAAGATGGCTGGCCCTTGGGCAAGTGGTTCAACTTTGGCCGGGTGGCTGAATCGAGGGACGTGCCGACAAACAGAAAGACAGACAGAAAGACAGACCAAAATTTCTCCGTTTAAGTATCCCAAGAAAGACTATCTACCAGTCCGGGGACAAGCAATTACAGATGACATCAGCACAGAAGGTGCAGGCACGCGCCAAACCGCACACACAACAGAGCGTATTGTAAAATACAACATGGACGGAGCGCTCGTGCAGTCGTGCTACACAGCCTTACACTGACCATCTGGTATATATATACAGCTTTTCACAGGAGCACCCTCGCACCCATGCTCGCAGCAGTGCGCTGCAGGGGTCGAGGGTATGTTACTATGTTTTCAGTGTTGCCATCGCGCTTTGGGCTGCGCATGTTGTATCTGTACGCTTGGTACGTTTGGATGTTGTGTGTGAATTAGGCCCTTCTTTGAGATAAAAAAGCGATTGTCATGGCCGGAAATGGTGCGTATTCAAAGAACCGATCATCTGGCCATCACTGTGTCGTGCACGGGTGCACGAACAATCAGCGGAAAAGGAACATTTTAGGCGTGATTGTGTGCCCGCAGCACAGCACGCCGCGCGAGGATTGCAAGTGTGACATGTTCTCGCTGTATCACTTTCCGTCGTCGCCGGAATTGCAGAAGAAATGGGTGGCGTCGGTAAATCGGAAAAACTTCCGTGCTTTGGGCTGCGCCAGTGCTGTGTGTGTGTTGCTTCGGTACGCGTTTGTGTGACTGTGTTATGCGCCTGTGTCCGATACGAAGTGACTACCATGGCAGAAAATTTACTGCATTCGCATAGCATGTCATCTGGTCATCACTGTGTCGTGTACGGGTGAACGAACAAGCAGCGGAAGAGAAATATTTAAGGTGCAATCGTGTGTCCGCAGCGCATGTACGCCACAAGATGAGTGCAAGCGGGGCATGTTCGCGCTGCATCGTTTTCTTTCGTCGCCTGAATTGCGGCAGCAGTGGGTGGCTTCACTAAATAGTAAGAATTAACTTGCGCGTGTCGCCCTGGTTACGCCTTTGTTCCCGGTGTTTCGTTGGCGGCAAGAAAAAAGACGAGAACAACGTTCCCAAGCAGCATCCTAGATTGGAAAGAAAGGTACGCAAGCCACTGATGACTCACCTACTAACTCGTGAGAATGTTGCAGATTCACACTTCATATCGTCCATAACACAGCGGCCGACACGGCTGCAAACTCCGCCTTGCCTGGTTACGCATGTGCAGCCTGCGCGTGCCGTAATTCAGCGGACGGCCTCGCGGAAACCCACGCGCAATGGGGCCTACTGTCCATGGCTTGCGACGGTGTCACATTCCCCTTCACCAGCACGACTTTTTCCTTCACACTGTGCGCCAGCGACTGACCCACACAGTCAAACTGCACGTAGCTGCGCGACTCCAGTGCCTTGTAGTTGCACACCTGGCGAAGACCCCACGCATTCGCCTCAACGAGATATAAACAATGTTCGCTCGCGGTATTTCTGGCCACTCACAGGTCTCCTCGGCCTAGTCTTCGATGTCGTCGGGGTGAATGTAGGTCAACTGTATCTGTGGAGAAGGACTGTGCGGTGTTTACAGTTTACAGCTGACAAACTTTCGCGCCGCGAACGAGTATGCGCGGAGGCTGAAACTGATGGATAATCCGTAGACATTTAGTACGCCAATAATGGAAAGCGGTAGACAGCTGCAAGAACGCTCTAGTTACCGATTATTAACACTTCACGCCGTGATCGACCTGGTACTACGCTGGCTGCTACTGGTACCGACGACGAAGCACTGCTGTTCGCTGACGCGGAGCTAATTCTTGCGTCGCACGGGCGAATGCGCGCCGCTGAATCGTTCAGACAGCGACAAATAAGTCAATGACAGCGACGATACCAAACAAAACAGCTTAAAGAAACGAAAAATCAGCAAACACAGGCTTTAGCAGGGACCTCACACCAACAGATAGCGCGCCGGTTCGAGTACGCGCAGCCCAAGATGGCGATTTCGCCAATCTTGCACGTTAGACGGCACGCATTTCAATATGGCGCCTCCCTGGCGTGAGAATTTGAAAAGGTGTATAGCCATAGTATCTTAAGCCGCCATTCAGTGCCGGTGGAGATATTCCTGTACCGTATAAACGAACATTAAACATTAAGAGAATAGGCGTAAATTTATGGTACGCTTGTAGATATCCCTAAAAGAGACAGACCTTTTAATCTCAACTCGCCTAAGATCCAACGACATTTTAATCAGCGAGTCCCAGTTATCATCTGGCACGCTCTGGCACGGGCCATGGGTGTTTCGATAACCCATAACAACCTTACCTCCTAAAGGGTGTTCAGTTAGAACATTACCCCTTAAAGGGTATTTTGCGGAAGGAAAACACCCTTACGCCCTAATTTGTGCAAATTTTGGTTACGAAAAAAGGTATTTTGCTTGCTTATAACCCCCTTAAGGGTGCAAAGTGGTTTACAGTGTACGTCGAGGGCGAAATATGTCCACCGCAGGTCGCGAGATGGAATGCCGGCCGCGGCGGCCGCATTTTCGATGGAGGCGAAAAATGCTTGAGGCGCGTGTGCTTATATTTAGGTGCACTTTAAAGAACTCCGAGTAGTCGAACTTTCTCGAGCCCTCCACTACGGCGTCTCTCATAATCATTTTGGGACGTTAAACCCGAACAAATATCATTATTACTATTATTCAAATAATATATCCAGTAAGCTTACCGCCCTCGCGTACCCTATTTGCTGAGCCTGTGACGACGAGGTGTTGTAGAGGCTGTGTCTGCGCAGTAAGATGCAGTAGGCTGCAACGTGGCGTGTCGAGTTTACATAAGCGCAGTCAAAAGGCATGAGCTGCTTCACATGTTCATCCACGAATGCGTTTTTACCAAAGGCACTGCGGCACACTTCTTACGCCTTTCAAATAAACGTCAAGCGGTAGGCACCAGTCGCCTTGACATCGGTAACATGACGAGAGGGCTGAGCCAATGGCGGGGACGGCGAGTGGGTTAGTTCCCTTGACAACGCTATCGACATCGCACGCATGTGTGCACATGGCACGCAATATAAATGCGGAGCATAAGCGGCTTGTCTCTCGGGCCCTCCTTGTTGGTACGCGGCGGTGTGGGGCGCCGTTACTGAACTTTCGGGTAATATGACACTAGTATGCGTAACCCACGTCACCGCATGTCTGATGTCGCCCACGATGCTTATTTGTCATTTAGTAAAAACAAATGCACGTACTACAAAATGGTTACTGCTATGTCCAGTTGTTTTTACCGCAGAGTAAGTTCAGTTTAAGACTCAGTATGACTTATATACGCTCGAGGTCTGTCTAAGCCGCATGTTTTCATCGGAAAAAATATATTTATTTCAGAAACACAAGTTATCAACTTGGACCAAGAGGAAAATATCCTAGACTGATCGTCGTTGCATTGGATGGTAAGCATTGTTTAATCACGCGTCCGCAGGAGAAGTAAGTCTTCTTTCTGGATTATGTTACAGCTACTGGTCAGGAAGATTCAATTGTTTCGGGAACCTTCTTCATTTCTTTTGCGAATCCATCGTGCTTCCTTTTGACAACAACAGTGCGGCAAGGTAAGGGTCGCATTATGTTCCACTAAAATAGACATAAGCTAACGATTAATCGCTGCTTTATAAGCTGAATGGTCCTAAATGAAGGATTTCCTGAATTCTCAGTGTGCGGAATGGTACTTCTGTCCACACTAATCGTACAGATTAGTAGGACTGGGCAGAAATCGCGTTGCACACAACGACCGCCTTGTCCTCAGGGCAACAAAAATGATTTGATACCTTTCCTAAGGGTGCCTGTGTTGATGCATTGTTTAGCAAAGGTATATAAACCTACGTTTTCTAGAAATTACAAAAACTGCGCGTAATTTGAGATATCTATCGTCGAGGTTTAATGGCAATGTCGAAACCGAGCCTTTCTAGCGCACAGAAGAGTGAGTGTCTCAGGTACGTCAGACCGGAACATCCATTGACGAAGAGATGAAGAAATTTGAAGGAAAGCGAACCTAAGCACATTTTTTTCAGGAAAGCAGCAAGTTGTCTGAAATACACAAGATGACCACTCATTCTTCATTGTGTCGATTCATATTCATATTCTTCATTGTGTCGATTCAAAGTTGGCCATCTCTTCCAAACTGTGTCTTTCGGTGTGAGGTAACAGATCAGTCGCGATACCTGCGCGCCTGGCGCAGTCGATTTTAATATAACCATTGAAATCTGAAGATGAGCACTGAAGGTACGCGCAAATATTCTTTCTAAAAACGAATATGGAATGAAGCGTGATAAATTAGAGCGTTTAAATATAAACAGTGGCCCTTAAGCAGATAATTCAAAAGCTACTTTACTAGTTTGTTGTTAACTAATCGCGTCAATGTAACTATCGAAAGATATTAAACAGTTCATTTATCAGAAAGTGCTGTTGAAATAGAAAATTGCTGTGGCGCGATAATCACCTGACATACCACTCTCTCCTCCTTCATATCTTCTCTACTACCTCCTGCGCCCGCTTCCCCTTCGCGAAGGCTCTGAGCCCTGCTCCCACTAAAGGAGTCAAAAAAATTGAGGGACCCTTAAGCTTCGCCTTTAAGAGTTGAACGCGATCGCGAAATCCGGCCCCTAGTGCGCACTTCAACCACTAAGTGCACACTTATTAATGTGTATTGTTACACACACACGCACACAGACACACACGCACGCGCACGCGCGAATGGTACAGGTTTCGATCTAAAGCAAGAGTCGCATGGCCTCCAAGATATACGCCGCGCGCCCGCAATCTCGGAGGCCACAAAGAGTCGAAACATATTTCTCATAATGCCTCACAGATGGCAGCACATTATCTAGCGTTTGCTGTTTGCTTGATGAACGCCTCCTATGGAAAGCCGGCGTTGGCTTGATATGTTTTCCGCTAGATGGACATAGTTGTCAATTTTTAGAGCTTTCTGAAAGTTCGTGTGTGTTTTCAGCGGCAATGGCTGCACTATCCCGGCCTTCTTCGACGTAGTTTGATGGCCTCGCGAATGCGCCTACAAATCGCCGGATGGACTCGTTTTCGTCGTGACACCTGCCGAACAAAACGCTTTAACGAGACTCCTTCCACTACATGGCATTTATATAGTGTTTTTTTCTGAAGCAGCTGCAAGTAACATCGTGGCTTTGTGGTAGGACACCTGCTTGCCACGCGAACGGCCCAGATGCGATCCTCAATGGGATCGAAGGTTTTATTCTTTATTTTATTTGCTTCTTTCTCAATTTTTCGGTCACGGAAGATTTTTCGCTCACAACCAACGGCGCCGAGACCGTCGCCGACGCCGACACCGGAATTTCTGCGACACGAGCTCTCTAACGCTATCGCGTTAAAATGCCGCCATTTCCATTCCTTCTTCTTTCACGTACCACTCTCTTTCGGTCCCTCAGGTGCGTCGGCGGCAGAGTCGGTTGAGAGCCAGGCACCTATTGTCGCGCACCTGGAACTCGCGGGTTCGATTGCCGGTGATGCAACTCTTTCATCCGGTTTTTTTGTCATATATTAGTGTGTATTTACTAACATCATATCCGTGGCGGTGATATATCAGTGAAGTATAGGTGGACCCCGGCATAAAAAGCTTTCGTGTTGAAAAATATTTCCAGAGCGTGCCCCTCAATATTCAACGAACTTGGCTCTTGAGGAACTCGGTGAAGACTCAGGTTGAATAATATCACAATAATACTACCAGTGGCTGTCTTTATCTGTCACCCAAAATGCAGAATTAAATTATTTTCCCATTGATGCCCAGGAAAGTAGGTTTCGCTTCGGCTCCGCTCCTCGAGTAACACACAAGACATATGTGGCTGAATGGTATTTTGAGCATGCTAATTTAGTATTGTTTTCTTTTGCAGAGAATTCATCATGTTCACTCTGGCAAGCCCATACAACCTCACAAAGTGCTCGTGAAGCCTGTGATTGGGCATACGAAACCGCGTGCAGTTTGTATGCGGGGCGCAAATATAAGTATCGATCAAAAAGGTGCGATTCGAAGGTAATTGCAAATCAATGAGAAGAACGGTTAGATACGTGTCATTGTTGCGCAGCCAAACATATGGCTGCATTATTTCAAACATGGCTTCATTGAAAATGAGCGTCCCAAATAAAAAAGAACTCCCACGGACACATTCACAAATAAATATGTGTATTATTGCACGAAACATACACCAAGGATGCTACGCAGGGTCGCCCGAACTTCTCGTGAACACGAGTTTGCTCGGAGTTCGCACTACGGCCGTCATCACTGGGAGACAGTGCGGAGCGCGCGAAAGTAGGTTTGAAGGAAACGGCTACAAAAACGCTCATGTCGTCACAAACACATGTGCGGCGTTCGCGGTGGTTGTCAAAGGGACAGCGCGTGGGAACGCGTGAATGCCGCCACTCAGCCAACATTTCAACAGTGCAGCGACGCCAGTGCCAGTGCTAAATTTCTACTCTCGAAGGCAACAAGGGCGCACATGAAGCGCTATAGTACAGCTTGTTTCAGTTCAATCGGATATTATGTCAATTATTATATTACTTCGAATATCACCAAGTTACGTCGCAGCTCACAGCTGAATCATGCCTCTTGCTGGCGTTGCGGCGTGCGCACTCCGCCTAGGCAAGTAGAAACGCCGTGGACGCCTGTCTACAAAACAAGTTGACATACGAGGTCTGCTTCAAACTCGTTGATTCTGAGAAGGCCCCAGTTGAACTCCTAACTCTCCTAGTGTTGGTGTGACTGTCAAGCGTTTCTTGCGGTGTACGCTATGGAGCAGCTTCTTTGCACATAAAAATTGTCGGTACATTGGCAGTGCGTTGACATTGACTTGCGCATCTCTAATTAGTAATGCATTTAATTAGCAATTCTAATTAGCAATGCCTTTATTTGCAAGGTCATAATTATCATGAAATTAATAACGTGTTCTTAGCCAGTAGGTCCTTAATTAGCAAGTTAGCAATTAAAAGTTCTGATTAACGGTTAACCTTACGTAACGTTAATTAGCAAGCTCTTAGGAAGATGAAGATGACGAAGAGGGTGCGCGCCGGCCCAGCAACACGCTTGAAGGAAGATGTCGATCATGCCCCGCCACGGTGGTCTAGTGGTTATGGCGCTCGACTGCTGACCCGAAGGTCGCGGGATCGAATCCCGGCCACGGCGGCTGCATTTTCGATGGAGGCGGAAATGTCTGAGGCCCGTGTACTTAGCTTTAGGTGCACGTTAAAGAACCCCCAGGTGGTCGAAATTTCCGGAGCCCTCCACTACGGCGTCTCTCATAATCATATCGTGGTTTTTGGGACGTTAAACCCGAGATATTATTATTATATTATTAGAAGATGTCGATCATGACGATTATACTTTTTTTCACTCTTCTGAACGTCCTAACGTCAGGCTTAAACAGCTATGCTGTTAAAACACCACCATGTTATCCAACTGGCTAATTCCGCAGCCGTAGCGTTGTATTGCAGTGTATTGCCAAAGGATAATACTACGAGTGGCCTCGGCGATTAGCACCGGGCGCGCGTTGTTGAAAGGCGCTCGGTCGGAGCTACGATATCTAGGAGGCGCCAGAACTAAATATTTGAAACAATATTTAGCACAAGCTTTTGACACATGAATATGAAATTACACAGCCCGTACCTCAACAAAATTATCATTAGTAAAATTTTAGACATTTCCTTCGCATGAACGCACATCTGCACTCAAGGGAACGACAAACAAATTAAACAAAAAGCCGCTTTTTTGATGAGGCTACCCCAACTTTGTCGACCATGCTTCAAGCGACCATGCCGTCGAATGTAACAAATGTAACGTGGTGTGCGCTGATCACTGAATTTGGCCTTTTCGTACTGTGACGTGGTTTATTGACGCGTCTTCAGGGAATGTCAACAGGCGTCTAGAGTAGGGCGTCGGAGAGCGGCGGGCGTCAAGCAGCCAAAATCCGGGCAAGCGCGAGCTGGAGTCCCCTGCTACTCTTGACACTGCGGCTTGCTTGCTTGCTAGCTTGCTCGTGTGTTTCTTCGTCGTCCTCTCTTCACTACATTGGCCCCCGGGGAATAGCGGAGCCATCCTGGCGACTTAAGGCGTTGACAAGATAGCGGGGTCGTAATATGGCTTGATCCGAGACACGTGGACGATTTCTCGGCCGCGACGGCGCAAGTCGTCAGATGGTGTCAAGGGCTCGACCTCGTAATTGACGGGAGAAGTCTGAGCAAGAATGCGGTAGGGGCCGTGGTATCGGGCTAGTAACTTGGAGGAAAGTCCAGGAGTGTTCGGCGGTACCCAAAGCCAGACGAGAGCACCTGTCTTGAAAGCAGCAAGAGGTCCGTCGTCGTCGCGCCTAAGCTTCTGGCGACCTTGGTCTTCTGTCGTAAATGAACGGGCCAACTGTCGGCAATCTTCTGCGTACCTAGCAAACTCGGAAATTGGGCTGTACTCACATGCGTCCGGTGTGTAAGGAAGCATGGTGTCCAGCATGCATGATGGCTCTCGTCCGTATAAAAGAAAGAAGGGTGATAATCCTGTGGTGGCTTGCGTAGCAGTGTTGTACGCATATGTCACGAAAGGAAGAACTGTGTCCCAGTTGGTCTGGTCGGATGCGGTGTACATCGTCAGCATATCCCCGAGAGTGCGATTAAATCTTTCGGTTAGGCCATTGGTTTGTGGATGATATGCGGTCGTCATGCGGTGAACGATATTGCACTGAACGAGCAATGCTTCAATAGCTTCGGACAGGAAAACACGTCCTCTGTCGCTCAAAAGTTCGCGAGGGGCGCCGTGGCGCAGGACGAAGTTTCGTAGAATGAAAAACGCAACTTCTCTGGCTGTTGCTGTGGCCAACGCTGCAGTCTCTGCGTAACGCGTGAGGTGGTCTAGGCCGACAATAATCCATCTGTTCCCAGAAGTGGACGAGGGAAGCAGGCTGTATAAATCAATACCAACGCGGTCAAACGGACGCGCCGGGCACGGGAGAGGCTGAAGTGTACCGGCTGGTCGTTGGGGTGGAGCCTTTCGTCGCTGACAGGCGGTACAAGTGCGGATATACTTGCACACAAATGAATACAGTCCGCGCCAATAGTATCGCTGACGCAGGCGGTTGTAGGTCTTGAGAACGCCGGCGTGAGCGCTTTGCGGGTCGGTGTGAAAAGCAGCGCACATTTCCATGCGCATGTGGCGAGGTATCACAAGGAGCCACCTCCGACCATCAGACGCGTAATTCCGCCGATAGAGGAGACCATCTCGAATAGCGAAATGGGGCGCTTGGCGACGAAGAGTTCTTGAAGCGGGGTAAGCTGATGGATCAGCAAGAAAGTCGAGCATGTGGCAAACCCACGCATCCTTGCGTTGGTTGCTCCAATGACATGTCTGCGACGTCGATTGGCGACAAGGAAGCTGATGGGCAAGCTGTGTCGGACGCTAGCGGTGAGCGGGAGAGCGCAATCAGCATCAGAGTGCTTGCGGCCCGATCGGTACCACAATACGAATGTCGTACTCTTGCAGCCGAAGCGCCCAACGACCGAGGCGTCCCGACGGATCTTTCAGAGATGAGAGCCAACATAGAGCATGGTGGTCCGTGACGACGTCGAAAGGGCGGCCATAGAGGTACGGGCGAAACTTAGCCAAAGCCCAAATTATGGCAAGGCATTCCTTCTCCGTAACCGAATAATTGCACTCAGCTTTCTGAGAGTTCGACTCGCGTAAGCGACGACGTATTCTCGTATCCCGGTTTCTTTTGAGCCAGTACTGAACAAAGGCCGACGCTACTGGCGTCAGTATGGATTTCCGTTGGCGCATCAGGGTCAAAGTGCCGAAGTATTGGAGGCGATGTCAGTAAGCGCCGTAGCGTTTCGAAAGATGTGTCGCACTCTCTTGACCAAGCAGACAGGCCATTAGAAGTTGTCAAAAGATTGGTAAGAGGGGCGATGATGAAAGCAAAGTCGCGGACAAATCGGCGAAAATAGGAACACAGCCCAATGAAACTTCGAAGCGTCTTCATGCAAGTGGGCTTGGGGTATTCGGCAACGGCCCGGAGTTTCGCTGGGTCCGGAAGAACGCCTTCCTTGCAGACGACGTGACCCAGTATCGTCAACTGGCGCGCCGCAAAATGACACTTTTTGATGTTGAGTTGAAGACCAGCTGAGGTAAGGCACGTCAATATCTCACGCAGGCGGACAAGGTGAGTAGGGATATCCCTAGAAAAGACTACGATGTCGTCGAGGTAGCAAAGGCAGGTGTTCCACTTGTAGCCGCGAAGGATGTTGTCCATCATTCGTTCGAAGGTAGCTGGGGCGTTGCACGATCCGAACGGCATGACGTTAAACTCGTAGAGTCCATCAGGAGTGACGAAAGCAGTCTTCGCACGATCGGTGACATCCATCGGTACTTGCCAATAACCCGAGCGTAAATCTAAAGACGAGAAATATTCTGCCCCTTGTAAGCAATCGAGAGCGTCATCGATGCGTGGCACGGGTACACATCATTTCGAGTAATCTTATTGAGGCGGCGATAGTCAACGCAGAACCTTATTGATCCATCCTTCTTGCGCACAAGTACGACAGGAGAGGACCAGGGGCTCTGGGACGGCTGTATCACTGCGCGTTTAAGCATGTCGTCGACTTGTTCGTTGATAATCTGCCGTTCTGCCGCGGAAACTCGATAGGGTCGTTGGCGTAAGGGAGCATGTGAACCGGTGTCGATGTGGTGTGTGACGCTCGTCGTGCGGCCCAAGGTTGGCTGGGCACAATCGAAGGACGAGCGGAAGTCTTGCAGAAGGGCGAGGAGTTGGCTGCGATGCGATGGCGGTAGATCGTCGGCGATTGAAGGGCGGAAATTATCTGGGGCTGAAGAGTTGGGAATAGGTGACGTCATGGCGTTCAGCTGAAGGTGGTGTTGGTCCTCAGAGAAGTCCAGGGAACGCAAGAGGTCAACGTCTTGTACGTGCCCCAAAGATTCCCCGCGAAGCAAGGTAACGGCGGACGTCAGCGAATTGGCAACGAGCATTATCGTAGCGCCAGAATTAATCGATAGTACTGCAAAGGGCAGTCGTAAGCCGCGACGACGTAGAAATACGTCCGACGGGGCAAAGAGTGCTGTTCCGTCTGGTGCGGTCGTACAGGTCAGTGCTACAAGGGTCCACGTGTTTGGGGGTATATCTGTGTCCTCAGCGACGACTAGTTTGTGGGGAGGGTCCGACGAAAGAGAGGTCTGCAGCGGCATAAGAGCTACTTCTGCACGAGAACAGTCTATGATGGCACTATGACTCGATAGGAAGTCCCAACCGAGAATAATATCGTGGGAGCAGGACGGTAGCACAAAGAACTCGATCACGTAATGTGCACCTTGTATGGTGACTCGCACAGTGCAGACAGCTGACGGCGCAATGCACTGTGCAGTACAGAGCATTAGTCCTGACAGCGACGTCGTCAACTTCTTTATCTTGCGGCACAGTGCCTCAGAGATGACGGAAACGGCGGCCCCTGTGTCAATAAGCGCAACGGCGGCGGTTCCTTCGACATCGACGTCTATAACATTTGGCGGCGAAACACATGGAGGCCTTGGGCAGTTCGACTTGCAAGCAGCTCTTGCCTCCGGAACTGCAGCAATCAGTTTCCCTCATCTGTAGCTGAGCGACGACGCATGGGTGAAAGAGAGCGTCGTCGAGGAGATGGTGATCGACGATTGGAGAAGGATGGTCGATTATCAGCGGCGTACCTAGGTGGTGTGCGTGACGACGAAGGATCAGGTGTGGCCACGGTGTCGAAGAAAGAAGGTGGGCAACGGCGGCAGTGGCGAGCGACGTGTCCAGCGACACCGCAGGCGAAGCAGATGGGCCTGTTGTCCGGCGTTCGCCACACGTCTTGACGGCGGAAAAACGAAGGCGAGGGCCCCGCGTAGTGAAGCGGCGAAGAAGTCGTGGTCAGCGGCGAGGCAGGAGTCGGCATCGCAGGGGTTGGCATCGCAGGGGTTGGCATCGCAAATCGGGTATACGGCATAGGCTGCTGAGGGGGCCGAGCAGCGACAGCTGCGTAAGTGAGCGGCGCAGTGACGAGTGGTTGTTGAGGTATAGATGGTGGTAGGTGCTCAGCAATTTGGGTCCGAATGGCGTGTTGAAGGTCAGGGGCCAAAGTCTGCACTGGCTCGTTCGTGAGAGGTAGTAGTAAAAGCTGACGCGCTACCTCTTCGCGGATAAACTCCTTGATGGTGGATAGCAGCGGCTGCTGATCGGCAGGGCGAGCAGTAACGTGCAAGCTCGATAGCGTGTCGGTCGTCGTGAGGGCTTGGCGCGCGATCAAGCGCTGCCGACGCAACTCGTCAAAGCTCTGACAGAAGGAGACGAGTGCAGCGACTGTGGTGGGATTCCTTGCGAGGAGCATCTGAAAAGCATCGTCCTCGATACCCTTCAGGATGTTCTTGATCTTATCCTCTTCGGTCATGGTAGAGTTCACGCGGTTGCAGAGGTTCAGCACATCCTCAATGTAGCCCGTGAAGTTCTCGCCGGTTTGCTGCGCGCGTTGACGCAAGCGCTGCTCTGCCGAAGCTTGCGAGCCGATGGCCGACCGAAACGTCCGTAATGGAAGTCTTAAAGACGGACCAAGTGGGAATGTCGCTCTCGTGGTTGTTATGCCACGCTGGGCGATGTCCGCAAGGTAGAACTGGACGTAACCAAGCTTCATTTGGTCGTCCCATTTGTTGTGGCACTCACACGTTCGTATTTCGAGAGCCATTCTTCCACGTCGGAGTCACCTGAGCCGGTAAGATGGTGGATCTCGTGGCGGAACACGGCCGCCGCAGGTGACGTGGACTGCCGAAGGTCCCGTCTGGAGAGGGGTCTCCTCGGCCATGGTGGCGATGTGGTCACGAACAGGGGGGAGTTTCCGGGAGCGAAGGTCCAGGTTGGTACTGGGAATCCACGTACCTCCACCAAATGTGACGTGGTTTATTGACGCGTCTTCAGGGAATGTCAACAGGCGTCTAGAGTAGGGCGTCGGAGAGCGGCGGGCGTCAAGCAGCCAAAATCCGGACAAGCGCGAGCTGGCGTCCCCTGCTACTCTTGACACTGCGGCTTGCTTGCTTGCTAGCTTGCTCGTGTGTTTCTTCGTCGTCCTCTCTTCACTACAGTACTATATGTTCGTTCAAAAGGGGGAGTCGCCAGAGATCGGAAATATTCCAAGTTTCGCAAAACTCGGGCCATCCTGCATAGCACCCCAACAAAGTTAACTGGTTTCTAGTGTTATGCTTCTTCTTAGCGGCCGATGATCGTAAAGGCAAGTTGCGGGCTATACAGGACTGAATGACTGACCAGGGTCGTTCGATGGCTGCTTCAAAAGTTGTAATGGCAGCGAAAAAATGTTCGTTTACTATTTGCTTCCGTCGGTAATGACGGCATTGTTTTACATGACTGTGATTTCTCTTTCAATATGAGTTGCGCGGCGGACAGAGTTATCGCCATAGGCCTGCGCACGAGGGGGGCCGGGGAGCGCGCCCCTCACCCTAATCACTTAATGGGGGGGGGCGCAAATTTTGTCCTATACTGTTATTTAGTCGAACATGTCGCGTCATTGTTTAAAGTAGAAGGTTATGGCCACATAGGTGTTTGGCGGTAATGACGGCCAAATAGCCCTAGTGTTCAATTCCGAGACCTGTTTTCCTCCCTATTGTTCCTTCGAAAAGCCAGGAACCAAAGGCAATTTGTTGTCAGAAGGAAGTCATTGCTTCATTTTCATAATTGTTAACAGCGAAACAGTTTAAGCTGGCCGTAATAACTTTGGTGCGTGAAAATGTGTACAAAAATTATGATCATCATGAGCGGCCATATGCCACAATAATCTGGCAAATCCCAATATTCACATCTGACCCACTAAAGATGAAGAAGTTTACAATAGCCGTGTAAAGCTCAATAATTTACATCGCGTTTCGCTCTTAGTAGTTCTTGACGTTTCATAAGGTTTACATAGTGCGGCCAAGCCCCCTCGTGCGTATGAGCCAGTTTCCTTAAGGCGACAAACAACCAAACAAACAGCGAGGCTGGTCGATCTTAGGGGCTTATCGTGGTCTCCTTGGCTGATACTTGTTCTTTCCTTAGCATTGACAGAGTAGAATCGAACTACAGTCCAGTTGGTAGCTTCAAGCTTCCCACCCATTCCAAAGGGCTCAGCCACAAGTGACTCGCCATCAGCCACAGCATTTAAGAAAGTGCATGCAATCGGTCTTACAGCTATGTAGCGGATACCTCGCTTATCCGCAAAAATGATGAATATAGGCACGGTGGATACTTCCCTACTTTGCAAAATTATGAATATTCATGGCGTAGCGGATACCTAGCAATTGTGGCGGCAGTAGTCGGCCCCATGAGAATTCACGACAGACCCCCGCCACAGCTTCCGCTGTAACGAAACATAGCGCAAGGTTGGTGCTTTTGTTTTGTTTTCTCCTACGTTTATTTGAGCCGGTATGCTTCTTACTACAACAGTGTTCTTTCATACGCTATATAAGTTGCGCACTTGGATGGAACCAGCTAAGAAAATGCATGCCTCCTCATATTGTTGCTTCGAAAACCATTTGCAAGGTTTTCTTTGGACGCTCCTTCTCGTCAACAGTCTTCGTTACAAACATTCCTTGTGAGATATTTTCTTTTCAGGCACTTGAATTGTAGTAAAACTGCGCTTTCTGAATTTAGCTATTTTGCACCTATCAACGTCACGCCGGACAAAGCCAATGCATACTGGGTGCTCACAGATCTCGGGCAGAAGTTCACACAATAACGATTTTTGTACTTCACATGTGGCCCCAACTGGGTTGTGCCGCCACCTTAGGGGATACGGCGTTGATTCAGTAAGTTAATAATATAAATACGTGTTCGGGTTTAACATCCCAAAACAACGCTATGATTATCAGGGACGCCTTAGAGGAGGTCACCGAAAATTTCGACCACCTTGAGTTCTTTAACGTGCGCATAAATCTAAGTACAGGGGCCTCACGCATTTTCGCCTCCATCAAATATACGGTCGCCGCTGCCAGCACAGGCGTGTGCACGGTGGGGGCAGGGGGTGCCCCCCGCTAGTTACCTAAGATGGGGGGGGCGAGGCGCGAGGTCTTTCTCATATTTTGTCTTAACAGGGAAGGGGGAGGGGCACTGCAATGAACCATACCTCCCCCTGAAGAGCAACCCTGTGTACGCCTATGAGCGGGTCAGCAGTCGAGCACCATAACGAGGAGACCACCATGGCCGGTGACTCAGTAATTCACAATCGAACAGTAGCGTTTTCGCCATTATGCCGGAAGTGCGATAACGCGTGCAAAGAGAAAAAAAAATGAGGGAAATCTGCTGGGGTGGCTTCATATCCCATTTTCTTTGTTTTTCCGTCCACTCCCCTCCCTCGAACACGCACTCTACCGCAGCTACCAGCATGATCGTCGATCAAGCCGAAGCTAGCGGCAAGGTGATGAGTAATCACTCGAAACTCCGCTAGTCCATTGGTATGAGAAATTATTCCGTAGGAGATATGTGAGGTGATAAACTGCCACAGTGAGATCATTTGATCATTACTTGAGAAAGTTTTTCGTGGCACTTGCAAGGTGCGTGACACCTTTCGGCTTTGGTCGGGTCACCAACAAAGCGAGCCTCAGTAATAAAGCAAACACCTTCGTGTGACCAATGCTTCAGCCATTACAAGCGGGACCATGTGCGAAACCATCGTTTTTGAGGCTGATCTCATTAGTCTTGCAGATCACCGTACTGCACCGCAGATGTTTCTTGGGGGCTGCCAGCCCCTCAAAAACGTCTGCTGAGATAGCGTCTGCGGACATTTCTTCTCCTATTTTTGCGCATAAGCGAGGTACGTGCTACATAGCTGTAAGACCTATTACATGCACTTTCCTAAATGCTGTGCCTGATGACGAGCCATTTGTGGTTGAGCCCTTGGTAATAGGTGGGAAGCTCTTACACCAATCACTCGTTCTGCAATTCGCATAGTATGACGCCCGTCTTGTTATACTCTTCCACGATGCTGTATAAATATGTTAATGCGATTCCGTGCCCGACATGACGGCTGTATGGAGTCTTTTTGCTAAGCAGTTTCAAGCACCAGCCTCACTTTGTGGAAGAATGCTGCACTGCCACGCAGAGAGCCTGGTTTTAAATCTCGCTCGATCCGCGATTTTTTTTCTTATTGTGCGCGACAGCGGTTACGGACAGGACGCCGATGGCGGCTGCGGCGGCGCACAATTATGCCACCAAAAGCGGTGATTGTAATGATGTCTTAGAAGCTTACGCTGCAACATGCAGCTGACCGTTTATCGAGACCAGAAGTACTAAGAACGTTACTTTTTTTCCGCGTTTTCGAAGACTGCAACGTGTATATCTTTTGCATATTCAAACCGAGAAAAGCAATATAAATATTACCAAGGGTCCTTTGGAACAAGAAAGGTAACGGGCGAGGAAGACGGCGAAGACCAGCAGCTCACCACGTGCGAGACACCGACTGAGGCCTCCGGAGCTAGACGGCATCGCAGGGCCAGCTTCTCAGGTCTTCCAAATACAAATAAAGCGCCATTTTATGACGAAGAGGTCTTAAAGATAAAAAATTCAGCCTATGTCCAGATCAGTCCTTACGTATAAGTAGTTCGCTCCTTCGTCTGCGTTTTTTTTTTTGCCTTTGTAGATAGCTGGCAGCCAGCGTCCACAGAGCTGCCGCGGCAGGCAAACCTGGAGCTGAGCACCGACTAGAAGAGAAGGCGGCTCGCGTGTTTTACCGCGTGATTACCGTGCATACTGGTCAGGACCATCACCACAGGACTGATGTGGAGAGGCCATCTCTTCCTTCTTTCAGCCCCTCCTGCGCTGCTGCTCACGCTGACGACAAAATATACGAAGATATTGAGCAGTTTAGTGCCATCACGTGCTATCTGGAGATTTTCAAGCGAGGCTTGTATCCCCTCAGAAGTGTCGCCGGCATTGTAGGCATCACCGCTAATAAACCCCGGCGACCGTTAGGGCGAATAAATGTGGCCCTGGTGCGCCTGCGCAACAGTATATGTGTATGCCGTTTTCCAATATTTTCTGCTATCTAGATCTTGGGC
Source organism: Rhipicephalus sanguineus (assembly GCF_013339695.2). Classification (NCBI taxonomy): domain Eukaryota; kingdom Metazoa; phylum Arthropoda; class Arachnida; order Ixodida; family Ixodidae; genus Rhipicephalus; species Rhipicephalus sanguineus. The sequence continues at coordinate 82,130,885 of NC_051182.1, read as the reverse complement.
TTGAGTAATGAGCCGTTTCTGATTTGGCGCTCTCATCTTTTATTGAGGTCACTTCCCACTTGTCATTGCACATTGCAACGTTTCATGGTTTCCTGGATATAAGCGCACGATAGTGGTTGTTGACTGTAGCAACTGAAATGCTGCACTGCTAAGCACGTGGATGAAGTCGCCGATTCCCGGCATGGGGGAAGGAAAGTTAAGAGGGAGGCGTAGTCCAATGCGATTGAAGGAAAGAAAGTAAGAAAGGAAGACGGTTGGCCGGCATGCGGGAAAGGATCACGGGGGGCATACAGCTCAGCTGTTTCTTCAGTGTTCGCACAACTAGTGCCTTCCTGTCCCAGTTTTTAACCATTTTATTACATCACGTGCTTCTAACATACAGGGTGTTTCAGATAAAAAGCACCGAAGTATTAAAAAAATAGCATAGGTGCGACGCGTCTTCAATTAAGCGTAGTATTGTTCTGAGCCATATGGAACACGTCAGAATATTCTTTTCCTTATCCACAAAGCTCGGTAATTAACATAGATTGCTTAATTATCTTATTTTTGAATAGTAACTCTACAGAAAAACCTTCAATATAGAAATTGCAATGTTTGTTCAGAAACGTCCAATTTTTCAATCGATGGTAAGATAACTCCCCTGCTTATTTTTTTACGGCCTGTTTAAATAGCGCGAATTAAAAAGAACAACACCACATGAATGCCGCCTAACACGCGGCGCTTTTAGTGGCCTGAAATGCAAGTTGAACAAATTATCAAGGGCTGCTTCGGTCTTGGACATCGATTGAACAGGCTGTCGGTGACTGCGATGGACGTTAAGCGACAAAACGAGCGTACCGTTTCAACAACAACAAAAAAAAAATTTCAACGACAAAGCGGCAGCTACGGAGCAAATGCCACCCGAGACCGTAGGCAGCATTTGATGCAGCGTAAGCATTCTTTCTTTTATTTTCGCACCAATGAAGAAACACGTTGGAAAAGGTCTGGGGGAAGGCGCGATGAAGGACCGAGATTAAAAATTCCCTCACACATGGCGGCAGCTCTTCCGTAAATTTCTTTTTTTAGACGGTACGCCCCTACCATCACTTAGCGTCCATCGAAGTCACCGATATAGCCTGCTCAATCGACCTTTGTGCGCAGAGCAGCATTGATAATTCGTTCAGCATACATTTGAGGGCACTAACAGCGCCGCGCGTTAGGCGGCGCTCACGTGGTATTTTTTTTAATTCGCGCGACTTAAAGACAGGCCGAAAAAATTAAGCAGGGGAGTTATCTTAATACAGATTGAAAATTCCATGTTTCTGAACAAGCGCTACAACTTTCCTATTGAATTTTTTTCTCTAGAGTTACCAATTAAAAAGTTCATTATGGAATCTTTGTTAATTGCCGAGCTTCACGGATTGAAAAAAAATATTCTTACGTGCTCTATATGACTTAGACCAATACTGCGGTAATTGGAGATGCGTAGGGCGTATCCCTAATTTTTTATTATTTGGTGCTTTTTATCTGAAACACCCTGTATACTATAAATGCTTTCGACTTAATAAAGAGAAGCACCTGTTCGAACGGCCGGCTGTTCTACTGTGCCGCCTTCTTCCTCTTCGTTCGAGCTCTCGAGCTCCGTTGGCGTCCTTTGTTATTAGACTCCGCCATGTGTAGACTCCGCCATGTGTTTGTGTAGCTACAGAAAATGCCTGTGACGGTCGGAATTGACAATGACGCGGGTTAGGAATGCAAATGTGCAATTCCTGATACCGGCCTTGCGAGTTTTCGAGCAGATCAATTTTATCTTGCCAACACGAAATATTTCAATGAAGCCCCCATAGCTATGCACTGCTTACCGATCGTTTTTATTTTTTCATCATCGGTAGAACAGATTCGCATGCTTCATTTCAGTTCACATTGGACAATCATTAGCGCGAGACATAATGTTCAATGCACAAGCTTTCGAGCCGGGTGCACACGCATTCAAACCCCTACCCCGGAGAGAGAACTTATTTTTTTGCTGTCGCCAGCTGTGGGTGACGAGAAATTTTTGGAACCCCCCATCACCAGCTTCACATGTTAGTCAATAGAAGCTTGTGTTGTTGCGCTGTTTTCAAGATTAATACAACATTTACTTCAAAATGTGTGCACCCCGAAATCATGTCTGTCTAATTCTCAGTCAAAACTAAGTATGTATTGCTTAGTAGCGCGCTGCTTGGCGTGTTGGTAAGTTGCTGCTCCTTGGATAAATTTCTCCACGCTGTGTAATACCTGATTGTCAGTAATTAAGTTCCCGAGATGAATTGATGTAAGAACCACCGAGAGTGTCAATCGGACAGTATTTTCGCTGTTGTTTGGAAATGCTCGTAAAAGAAAGAGGTCAAATTGTTATCAAGACTGTGGCGTATACGATAACTTCGATGATGATAATTTATTCAGGTCTCTAGCGCTAACAGTGTTTTGTAGGCGAAGCAGGCGCACCACTAGCAACGCCTAATAACACGTATGCATACTGCCTGTAACTAACACTTTCCCTTGCCTGTGATAGGTAGTAACACGATCGCAACAAATATGTCAAGCAATTATTTATTGAGGGAACTACTAGAAGGCTACATTGAGAGTGTGAGAGTGGAGATGAAAGCTGCATGGTTCCGTAGGTGCAAACGTTACGGCAATACAGAAGAGCTTATATTGTTATATGCAAATTTCTTGGAAATGCCGTGTTTTACTATTGGAGTTGCTCGTGCAACAAAGTTACACGTGGCGGAATCCGTTGGCCGCGGTCATCACCGAGCACTCGTGGCCGTCAGAGCGCACTTGGCGTACCGAGAATTCACGAACTGTTTAATTCTAAAAAAATTATAAACTAGAAGGGACAAGACTACGTGGAGTCGGCGCAGCATATCTCTAGTCTCCGTTGTGAATTGTTTTCCTGCTCCATTTTTTAAACATGGTACACAAATGCCTGCAAAGCGCTCACTTGATGAATCGGGTTCTCTGCCGCGCTAAGCATCGCACTCATTATACTTTTGTAGCTCGATGGTAGAGCGCATTTGTGCACATTTACCGGCGTGCGCAGCCGCTCTCGACCTGCATACCGTCTGTGGATTTTGCCATTCCGTTATTTTAACTGGAAAGTTACTAGTTTCATAGCTCATTTCATGTTAGAAGATTTGTAACTTAGTCAAGGAATTACGAAGAAATATTTACTGCTTACACAATTCAATCAGCGACTAAGGCAAATGAAACGCTGTTGGCCTTTTTTTGTTCTACTTATTGGGATTTTGAGGAATGTTGACAACCATAGTGAGTATACATTTATTTACTTTACTTACTAGAAGCGAAAATTCACGAACACAACATCATGAAAAATGGAAGTGAGCAGTATAACCCTCAAGTATGCTAATTCGAGGACGCAATGACCGACAAAACGTTTGCTTATATTTGTTGCTGAAATTGCAAAACTCCGGGTGATTAAAAAGTAATCCATGTAGAAATAAAGTAAAGTGGTTAAGTTGGGACAACGACGAAGGTCATTACCAAGACATGCAGATTGTATAAATATGAATTCAATGTTATAGAAGCATAAAACACGTTTGCAGGTATACTGGGACCAAGAGTGTAGCATTTGCGTGTATTAAAATGTGCCAGATGTTCACAAATAGGGGTCTGCGAACATTGGAATATTCGACTAGAAATGGAATAGCAATGAGGCAGAAATTCCCTTTGAATATCGGTAATAACTTGCAGAACAAGGAGTAACAGTATCTTTTATTGCTTTTGTAAAATGAATAACCGAAGATGCATTCCATTGTGCTGACGGATATACTGATTGTATAGCTCACTCATTACAATTCATCATGCAGTAGAAGTGCACCTACTGGGCATTTTCCCGAAATTAGCAGCAGTACATCTGAACGAGTGAAAATAAATCTGAATGAACTTCCTTAAATATCTTGATGTCATCGGCATACAAGAGGAAAGAAGGATTACGAATGGCAAAAGAAACATCATTAACGTAAACAAAAAATAGGAGTGGGCCTAATGCCGACCCTTGAGGGACCCCACTAGTCACTTTATACAAAGAAGAGGTTTGGCCATTTACGGCAACATAACAAGATCTATTGAGCAGATAGCTGTGCTAGAGATTCACAATCGACAAGTCAACGTCCAAGTTCGCAAGTTTAACCATAATCAGTGTGTGGCTGACTACGTCAAAAGCCTTGCTCAGGTCACAGTAAATTATGTCAACCTGTCCTCTCTGAGAAATAGGTGTGGAGATCTGCGTCATGAAACTAGCAAGATTTGTGGTAGTTGAGCGGCCAGCGAGAAAACCATGTTGATTAGGAATCAATGAGTTTTTCACACTAAAAGACAATATTTTGTGAAGAGCCAGTTCGAAGATCTTTGATGTGGCACATAGTAGAGAAATCGGGCGATAATTAGAAGCATCTGTCTTAGAGCCCGACTTAAATACTGGGAAAACACGAGCAGTTTTCCATATGCTAGGAAATGTGGAAGTTCAGGCAGTTAATAAATATCGTAGTCAGTACTCGGACAAATATACTACCATAAGCTTTTAGTATGGCGGAGGGGATGCCATCTGGGTCACTATGATAAGGATGGTTTTAGGCGCTGCACTGCATTCGCTGATAAGATTTTCATCCAGCGACAAAGCACTGGATGAGCTAACTGCCTTGGCTGTTGTCTGATATCAGTGCTAGAGTCTGAGGCCTTATAAACGGATGAGAAATGCGTGGCAAAACAGTCAGCGACGGCAGGTACTTCTACCCCATTTGAGTCTAGTAGTCGGAAGGACTCTCCGCTTTTGCTAGACCGTTTACGTACATACCTCCAAAACTCAGCCGGCCTGTCAGAGGCGCTTTTTTCTAAGAATTCAATATACGAACTATGATATTGTTTATATAGGCGTTTAGAGCGAGTTCGAAAAAAGCTGAACTCTTCCTTCCAGTCGCTGGGTGGAGAACATTTAGATTTCCTGTGTGCGTGATCTTTATGCTTCAGTGCACTGATAAGTTCAGATGACAACCAGTGGGGATATTTACGTTGTTTAGGTGTATCATCATCATCATCATCATCATCATCATCATCATCATCAGCCTGTCTACGCCCACTGCAGGGCAAAGGCCTCTCCCATGTTCCGCCAATCAACCTGGTCCTGTGCTTTCTGCTGCCACGTAATACCTGCAAACTTCTTAATCTCATCTACCCACCTAATGTTCTGTGTCCCCCTCACGCGTTTGCCATCTCTTGAAATGCAGTCTGTAACCCTTAATGACCACAGGTTATCCTGCCGACGTGCTACGTGCCCGGCCCATATCCATTTCTTCTTCTTGATTTCAACTAATGATGTCCTTAACCCCCGTTTGTTCCCTGACCCACTCTGCTCTCTTCCTGTCTCTTAAGGTTACACCTATCATTTTCCTTTCCATCGCTCGCTGCGTCGTCCTCAATTTAATATGAACCCTGTTTGTAAGTCTCCAGGTTTCTGCTCCGTAGGTAAGTACCGGTAAGATGCAGCTGTTATATACCTTCCTCTTGAGGGATAGTGGTAGATTGCCATTCATGATTTGATAATGCTTGCCGAATGAGCCCCAACCCATCGTTATTCTTCTAGTTAATTGACTCTCATGGTTCGGCTCCGCGGTTACTACCTGTCCTAAGTAGACGTACTCCTTTACAACTTCCAGTGGCTCGCCACATATCGCAAAGCGCTGTTCTCTGCCAAGATTGTTCCACATTACTTTAGTTTTATGCATATTAATTTTCAGACCTACTCTTCTACTTTCCGTATCCAGTTCAGTAATCATGAGCTGCAATTGGTCTCCCGCGTTACTCATCAATGCAATGCCATCAGCGAATCGTAGGTTACTGAGATACTCTCCATTAACTCTTATCCCTAACTCTTCCCAATCTAGGGCCCTGAAAACCTCCTGTAAACACGCGGTGAATAACATTGGAGAGATCGTGTCTTTCTGCCGTACGCCCTTCTTTATTGGGATTCTGTCGCTTTCTTTATGGATGACTATAGCGGCAGTGGATCCGCTGTAGATTTCTTCCATTATGTTTATATAGGCTTCGTCGATGCCTTGATTCCGCAGTGCCTGCATGACTGCTGATGTCTCCCCCGAATCAAATGCCTTCTCGTAATCTATGAAGGCTATGTATAGGGGTTGGTTGTATTCCGCGCGTTTCTTTATCACCTGATTGATAGTATGAATATCGTCTATTGTTGAGAATCCTGTACGAAATCCTGCCTGGTCCCTTGGTTGATTGAACTCTAATGTCGTATTAATTCTGTTAGCAATTACTTTTGTAAATAGCTTGTAGACAACGGACAGTAAGCTTATGGGCCTGTAATTTTTCAGGTCCTTGACGTCCCCTTTCTTATGAATCAAGATGATGTTGGCATTCTTCCAAGATTCTGGTTTAGGTGTATACTGGGGAATAAAATTAAGCATGCTGCTCAGTACATGCTCCATAAACCGATCAACCTGGTCATCAATATTAGGTTTGTCAGTAACCTGTGACCACTCAACGGTGGACGAGTGATGATAGAGGTCCGTGTAATCACCTCGCTTGAACGCAAATCTTGGAGATTTGTTTACACAACTGCTGTAGCTCGTTGTTTCGGCTGATGCAGATAATCTTACGTTAAGTGGTGGGTGGAATTTGTCCGGACGTAAAAGAGAGATGTTGGAGCGGGAAACTTCAAGGGGTTGATCGTTTGACACACACAGGTCTAAGATGTTGCCACTGGAATTGACGACTGAGTTTTGTTGCTGTAGGGATTAAACGCCAGAAAGTCCAAGAGCAGGCTGCACTTTTGCTCTATGGAATGATTGTAATGAGAAATGGTAAGCGTGCTCCAGTCAATTCCAGGTGCATTGAAATCCCCAAGAACAATAATTCTGTGCCCACTATGAGGAGATATCACAAGTTCAATAGAAGACATGACATCGTGAAACGAGGCAGGGGAAATGCTGGGCGGTAAATAGAAGCATCCAATCAACAATTTTTCACGGCGCTCAAGGTTGATTTCTAGCCAGATCGATTCTTCGATAGTTTCTAGGTCTTTCCGTCTAACGGATTTCAGTGAATTGTCAATGGCAATCAGCACGCCACCGCCTTTCTGTTTGGTTTCACTGAAATCTCGGTCACCGCGGAAGGTGGTGTAGGTCGAGGGAAAAAAGTCCGATGAGGTAATTTCAGTGCCGATCCATGTTCCAGAAATAGCAATAATAGGAAAAGAAGACGAAAGAACATTAGAGAAAAACTCGAGTGTCTTCGTACGCAGACCCCGAGCACTTTGGTAGAATATGTCTACGTTACACCGCACTTTCGATTCCAGGCACTAGCTCAGGAGGGATGAAGCATGTCATTGCGCAGCTCCCCACGAAATGGCTTGAAGAGGCATCCCAGGGGCCACATCGAAGGGTCATTCAGGCGTTGTAGCGTTTCCTCGTCAACTTCGATACAGAATGAAGAATATGACTGGAATCTTGTTTGAAGCCGCCGGCAGGAAATGGGAGACATATCCAATGAAGCAATACGTTTTTGATGTCAGCAGCAGTGGTGTCCTGGCTCAGCTTCGTAACAAAAATGGCCTTTAGCCGTTGCGGCCGTTGTGGCCGCTGAGCTACAGATATAGTGGATGTCTTCAATGCTCCAAACGAGGCGGGTTTCTCCTTTCTTACACCCTCAGTTATCGCTGCAGAAGAGGCTGTCACAGGCATCACACTGACACGCTCGGAAGTGTCTATGTCACCTGGCGGCGAAGTCGAAGATGAAAGAATTTTGGACAGAGGTTGTTCAGAGTACGCAGGTTGTTTGGTGGTCACAGATCGGCCAACGGCCACCTGCTCTGGAGGGATCACAGGTGCCTTCACTGACACGATGGCCGTGCGGTGCGTCAGCTCCTCACGCAGGAAGCGGACCTCTGCACGAAGGGAGGCGACCACGACGGGCTTGTTGTTCAACACCGCGAGAATGATCCTTACGGAGGCGCTCGTTTTCTTCGCGTAGTTGGGATACCTCGTCGCTGAGGTACGTGATTCCCTCCAATAATAATAATAATAATAATAATAATAATAATAATAATAATAATAATAATAATAATAATAATAATAATAATAATAATAATAATAATAATAATAATCTTGAGGTATAGCGTCTCACAACCACGATATGATTATGAGAGACGCCGTATTGGAGGGCGCAGGAAATTTCAACCACCTGGAGTTCTTTAACGTGCACCTAAATCTAAGTGCACGGGCCACAAGCGTTTTCGCCACCCACAAAAATGCCGCCGCCGCGGCGAGGACTGGATCCCGCGACCCGCGGGTCAGCAGTCGAACATCATAGCCACTAGACCACCGTGGCGTGTCCCTTTCAAAAATATAAGTAAAGTGATCCCCCATGCTCCCCTTCCCTTCCTTCTTTCTGAAGCACTATAAAGCAAATTCCCTAGCGAGTCCTTCCAGGGGAGAAATATACTTATTATTCACCATCCACTCTAGGAAAATACCAGATGCAACTGTGCATATTTCGTACATGCCTGTTATGTATATTGTAAACTGTAGCGCCAGTGGTTGTGTGGGCACAAAAAGTCGGAATCCAGAAGAAAAAAAGCGGAATGTCGCTTCTCGCAGCTGTAAATTGTATTTGAGGCTTAACAGCTAAAAACGTTCGCCAAGGTAGCATACCCAAACTTCTTCACAAATATATTGGTGTAACATTTCAAGGAACATCCCCACACCCTACTAGTTATTAGGGTGTTGTAATTGAACATATGCCCTACATGGGCCCTTATTTGATATAAGGGTTTGTAAAGAGTCCTTCTGTTGTGTTTAAACCATTTGGAAAGACAATTGTCAGGAATAAGGGTGTGAAAAGGCTCAGTGTGTTATCGGACGATTATATTGTGTCCCTAAAGCTCGAATGCTCTATTTTAGCAGGCTTGTGATTCTCTGCCAATAAATCCCTCTTTTGGGCTAGTTGGTACCAGTTGAACATAGTGTGCTGTCTTTTGCGGTGCATGGGCGGTACACAGCTGACGCTTACGAAGGCACAGGAAGAAAACAACTAGAACGGGTGGGCTATAATCTACGTATATTCCCCTACACGATTAGATGTTATCACAGTGTACTTTAGTAAATAGCAAAGTTAACACGTTTTCATGTAATAGTAGCCTTATTTCCTCAAATGAAGTACTAACTACGGCGAGCAGCTTGTGGTGGTCATCAACACTTCATTCAAAACTCCAGCAATTTAGTGGCATCGGCCCAGGTCGCCCCGAGGATGACCGGAGACCCGGTCTCCTCGCCGCCACGAGCTTGCTCAATAATCACGAAGTTACTCACGAGCTTGCTGAATCACGCACGGTTGATCTTGATAGTTGAGCTGCGCCACTCGGCCGTTCACCATGCCGAATCTTGGAAGGGTCTTGTTGATTTTTTTTATTAGGCGCGTTTTTTGAAAACACATAGTTAATTCGTATAGAACCATGTAGGATGCATGAAATACAGAACGAATCCAAATTACTTCGATACCCTGCTGACGCTGCCTCTTGGGCTCTTCATGTTTTACGAACAATCGTTATTGGATCAATTAGTAGGCAAAAATATTAAGCATTCATTGGAAACAAAAATAGCTGCACTTTCATATGTCCGTTAAGCTCATTATTCTACTGTTTACGTACAATCATGTGCTGCGTATACGCAAGTCGCGGTAAATCCTGCATCGCTTGTTTTAATGAATCGGATGTCCTTTTGTGACTTATGCGTATATAAGCTTTGTAGTAGTCGGGCTGTCATAATGCTGATTGTAAAAAAAATATCAACACATAAAACACCGAGAACTTGCCTACAGTAGAGCTTTCTAGGATGTGGCGTGAGTGTCAGTGACTGTCAGTGAGACGGACTACTTGTGCTACGCGTGCTTTTGCTACCACTGCCAATGATAGATCTTCACGGAACGCACAGTTTAACGATGGCATTCTTATATCGATGGCATCCCTGAAAAAGAAATCGACGCCATTAACCAGATCACTGCAACTACAGGTGCACGTGCGCTCAAGTCATCCGAGAGGTGTTGCTGTTTCGAACTCAATCGGTCGCAGGACACGAAAACGAGCTCTCACTGCGCCGTCTCTTACAACGAGCATCTCGGGTGCGCCCGCGCCTGCTCGGTAGCCCCACGCTCGTGGCCGCTGCAGTGACCAAATAATTTCCAAATTAATGTCTTCAGTGCCGGCAACACCTTTTTCGGTACTGCTGGCCTTTTAATAAAAACGAATTCAATCCTGCCTGCATTTTATACGTTTGCTGGGCAAGAAGTCAGAATTGCCAATCTTTGCCTAAGGGTCTCATTGGAGGGGCCGTAACTAATAGTGCAACAACATTGTGCAACATGTTTTCAATGGTTCTGAAAGCTGATGTGGAGGAGAATAAGGGGACAAAGTTTAAGGAATATAAAAAATGGTCTTTTTTTAATTCTCGTCAGAAATTTTCATTGTTCGGTATTTCCTTGAACTTAGCCCAATCATATCTCTTTACTGGAAAGCTAGGATTCTGCAGTTTGGCAGATAAGCGTGCGAATAACGTAATGCTAAATTTTTGTCGCTCTGCTACAAGGCTTTTTAAAGATAAAAACCTTCAAAGTAAGGAAAGTAACGTTTCCTGGACCAATTTTGAGGTTCTTTATAAAAAGATCCACACTACACATAAAAACTAAAAATACCTGAGCGTAAGCATAAACATGCATATATTTAGTTAAAGAAATTTCATAACGAACGTTGGCCAAAACAGCAGAGCGGATGAGCGCTCCACTCCACCTCTTCGTCATTATTGATTTCCTGTGCTTCGAAAAAAATTTTTGGTGGCAAAATAAATTCCGGATATCTTCTTTCCACTCATTAGGCAATAATATAAAAAAATTGAAATAATTTTAAGAGGCCAACCAGCCATCCTTTGTTCGATCATACGTGGAATCACTCTGATATTCTATGCAGGGCGCTTTGTACATGAATTCGTTTGTGCTTGATTATTATTTATTTCAGATGACTTTTCGAAGGTACCACAAGAATATCGAGAAAAAGTGCAGGAAGTGAAAAAGGTACGTCATGCATAAAGTGCATACAAAACACGTGATGCGTCAAGTGCTCAGTGGCAAAAATTTGGCAAATTAGCCTTTAAAAACCTCAGGGCGCAAAGGTGTCCCACAGTCTATCTCCTCCTTACGTGAAATACGCGATCGCTTTCTTATATTGTTTGTGCTAAGAATACTCAAAATTCAATACCAAATACTTCAGGTATAGACCTTTCCATCTGGGGGACGGAGCGCCCTCTCTTTGAAATCTTGAACTGGAGTACCAACATGGACGTCCCTGTGTCTGCATTCCATTTTTCGTGTGGTTACGCATGTCAACGAGAACCCAGACGGGATTATGACAGCGCCCTAGAAGCCTTATATATATATATATATATATATATATATATATATATATATATATATATATATATATATATATATATATATATATATATATATATATATATATATATATATATATATATATCCACATTGTCATGTTACTTTCTTCGAGAGTGCCACTTGCTGTCTGTGTTATTTTCAAGGCGGCGGTTGCAGTGGCTGGCCTACGTCACCCGGCTTAGTATTCACGCCGAAATACGAGTTGCTGTCTGAGCAAAGCGCGTGCGGCACATGTGCTACAATTGAAAGCTCTCCTTAACGAAAGCAATGAACAACGAAGATGTCATGGCAACGAAGAAATTTGGCGTCGCCGGCAAACGTGAAGACTCCAATGCGTTTTGCTCCCTCTCGACACTGAAAGGATTTTAAAATACCCTCCCGCAATAACTATAATGTCACGTAGTGATCCGCAAGATTTTTTTTTTCATCCCGTGAGCTAGACGCAAACCCAGAAGTTCGAAAATTGCAGCACCGCTCATTCGAGTAGTCGGATGCATACATTTCTGCCAACTAGCACCGGTGCGATCATTGCTCTTCAAGTTCGCTCGGATGATAATAATAGCAGCGAGGATTCTTTTTTTTTCACAGAGAACAATTTTTGCTCACTATCTTTTGCTCACTATCTGCCGCACGTCTCTTGTGTGCACTCCGAGATCTCCCGCGCTGTGCTTACGTGCAGTATTGTTCGGCCTTTCGGAAAGATGTCATCTCGTATTAAAAAGCACAATATTCTGGCACTTTAGGATAAGTCTAGTACTATCGCCGAAGCTGCGAAAGGTAGAAAAAAGGCGGATATTTCGGAGGAGTTCAACAGAGGAAGATCAGCGACTTGTTTAAATAAATTTTAGTTGTGCGACGTAATCGGGCCGCGTATTTTACTATTACTAATAGAATTCTCACGGGAACAAAAGAAATCGCTTCCCCGGGGAACTCATTATTGAGGGGTTCGACTGTATGAGTAGACCTGTTCAGCGCTCACCCTTGCCGCGGCTCCGGCTCACTTGGTGACTTGCGCTGCGGAAAAGGGAATGAATGGGCTTAGATCAACAGAGCGGATCTACTCGGTACGTATTCATGTTAAAAGACTGGGCGTGCAAGCATGGACACAAAAAAGAAGTCAAGACACGACGAGCGCCAACTAACGAAAGAAAAGGCACACAGCAACCCTTGACCTACCCCTTAGCACTTCAAATCAGAAACTCTCTGTACTTGGAATCTTCAACTCCATATATGAGCTAAACGAAGCACATCTGACAAATCAGTCCACGCGTCTCACGCAGAGCGCCCCGGGAGGGCGCCTACTGGACCGCCTATCGATCAGACACGAATGCGAAACTGAACACATGGACGCGTATTAACGAGCTTTGAAGAACAAATATCTGGGTATCCCCCGCTTCTCCGCAATATGACTAGGGACGTGCACGTGGGTAGAAAACCAGCGCTCGCTGAGGCGCTCGAAAAACGGCATGGCTTCCGTAATGGGGTCTATTACGTCAACGTGACTGGACCGTCACCCAGGGGGGACTACACGGCGGCGGTCGTACAATAAGGAACGCAGGTGGATGGCGTCACTTTCAAAGCCACAAACTCAAAATCAGGTGGAGGAGGTAGCCATCGCACTGGCGGTATCCCATCCTAAATCACAACAAATAGTTACAGACTCTCGAGGAACCTACGAGAGCTATCTGACAGGGGAAATCTCTCCATTGGCCAATAGAAGAGAGCATTAAAATTCAGCTTCAGGGACGGCCATCTCGCCCCAAAAGGAATGATATGGACTCCAGGCCGTCAGGGTCTCCGGGTAACGAGGCTGAAGGTGTAGTGGTCCGCGCGCTTACTTCCCGGGAGACTCCCCGTTGCCCTGATAGACCTGAATGTCCCACACGTTTCACAGGGTTCCGTGAAATTAGACATTACTACATCGAAAAACGCCGTTTGTATCCCGCACGAGCGAAGGCACTCTGGAAAAGGAAGGAGCGCGTCCGGCGGCGCCTACAGACAAACACCCTGCTATATGTCCAACGGTAATAAAACATTACGACTGAAAAATAAGTGGGCAGTGCAAGTACTGTGGTACAGTGACCGGCACTTATCATATGTCTGGGCCTGCCTACTCAACCCCCAAAAAACCCCTATACCCGACCCCATCAAACAGGACTGGGAGGCGATCCTGCTCAAAAGCTCAGGGACAAGAGGAACAGGCGAACTCTGGTCCAGTGGGGGCGGGTGGCTTCTTCGACTAATGACGTCCTGAACCAGGGATGTCAACCAGACCGGCGGGGATAAGGGCTATCTGGTATCACCTGCTTCAATAAAGGTTCCTCGTCGTCCTTCGCGTCTCAGCTCAGTCTCCGAGTTGAGATCTCACAACCGCGCGTCGTGCGTTTCGCCGCTGCGTCTCGGCAGCGTTTCATCAACGGCAGCGCAAATCTTGCCCGCGATAGCGCACGTCGTACGACGTGCAGACCAGCCGTGACGGCTGGTCAAGCAGAAGCACTTTCCCAACGTAACTTCATCGCACGTTACGGTAATAAATAAACGTTTACCCTCCCAGAAAAACAATACTATAACAAAAGCAACGCTAACGTAGTGAGTAAGGCAATCACAAGTATAAGGAACAGTAGTAACCCCCCCCTAAAAAAGCCTGAACTCGAATTTTTTTCTTCACTTGACCAAGTCAGGCACAGCGCCGCTACTCGGCTAAAAATGAAGCCGTGGTTCTCAAGAATAGCTCCATATTATTGCTGATATGCAGTGACTTTCTCTGCCTAGAGACGGCGCTCCCATCGACTTTGTCAAGTGGAGCTGAAGCATTGATAGAGGAGACGTTCTAGAATACAGGCATGAGTTATCTGGATCCACGACAGGCTTCGCTTACCCCCATTTGCTGGACGGGAGGACATGTACATTTTTGTTTGTTTTACGGGAACGATTGCGTATCTGTGCGGTTCAATAACATCCAGAAACTGTGTAGCCCATGTGTTATATACCTCAATCTCTCCTCAATAATCTAGTTTCAGTAAAACTGAGCACAACGGAGTGAAATGAAGTTGTGGTTTCCTTCTCTATCGAAAGAATTCATATGGCACGGATGACACATATCCAATAATCTAGTGTGATCATACGAGAACACATATGATTCTTATGTGTTCATAGAAGGTTATTGGATAGGACGCATATGTATCATATGAGAATTTTCGATAGGGAATTGCTACTCTTCACTGCGCGATGTTACCATCAAAAAAAGTAGCACTCATATTACAACGAAAGCAGGACGAGCGCAGCCATCGGTATTCTATAAGTGCTCGACTCGACGCGCCAATTATCAATCCCAAGCACTCGTGAGCAAGCCTTCAGAGGAAATCAAGAAGCCTCGACAGTGGTTGTAAGACTGCCCCTTCACTAACAAAAAACATAGCATGCTTAACGATATCATAAGCTCATAGAGATGTACAAAAAATTCAAAAGTATGCCGGTTCCTCACTCTCTTCAACGCACGACTCGCAGTAAACGAGACGCCGTACTTTTGTATCATGAACGTAATTAGTATGCCATAGAGAGCAAAATGCTGCAACTCTGTCAAAAAAAAGTTCGGGATCGATTTGGGTTTAAGGAGATTTAGTTCACTCCAGTTCAGCCCTTCTTGGAATCATAAGACTATGCTTCGTTCCATGAACCATGTCCCATGTCTATTATTTTTCCGTTAGGCGCCAGGACAAACAGCATGCCTAGGAACACGCTCTAGTATATCTGAGGGAACTATGACTTTCAAATAGGTCGGCCAAAGAGCTTCGATTGCTAAGCTGGGCAATTACTCCGCTCGCTAAAAATTTTATGTTTGCTCTTTGCGTGGTGCGCTCATTCAAATACTCACGTGCATTTAACTGCTCGATAGGAATAGTCATGAGCAATACTGTAGCTAGAACACCACCAAACGATCTGTATCATATTAGCAACTCTTTCTAGTGAGCAATGTCATATTGCATATATGGCACTTCATTATTCTTCTTCGCCTGATTTGCTTTGACATAAATTTATTAGGCATAATAATTTACAGATGATAGAGGGAAACCAAGCTCTTGTCATCTCACTTCAGCACGAACTGGCCACCACAAAATAACAACACAAGGTGTTGGAAATCAAGAAAAAATTCGACTGGTCTCTTAATGCCTCGACATCATTTGAAGTATCAACAGAAACGCAGTGTAAGTGCCTTAGCAATATTGTCAGAAACTCATTCTATGAACAATGATTTTCTATACAAAACACGTGTCACATTACAGGTAGCGGCATATATGCATGTCGGAGAATAAAATGCTGATTAGAGACGATGAGTACCAATAATAAGAAAAGTAATTTTCTAAAATGTTTTAACTTTGAATCCCGTTCGAATCGAACTCATGCAGTCCAAAAGCTTAGAGCTATTTAATGTGCATCGAACATATATGCCTGATGCCATTTGAAGCATCAACAGAGGCTCACTATGCGTACCTCAGCAATAATATCAAAAACTCATCGTAAATCAAATATTTTCTCAAACAAAACACTTGCCACCCTACAGCAGCGGAATATATGCATGCAGGAGAAAAAAAATACTATTATATCAAGGCGATATATACGGCGAAATAATTTTCTAGTCTCTTTCATTCTAATCATTTATGGACCAAAATGATGTGAGTGACTTAGCGAATAAAGTTTATTTTGGCCCAGAGAAGAAGCAGGGGAGACCCCGCGCCACCCGGCTAGTAGGGACCACCAAGCCGACCTTGACATTCATATCACGTGCACTCAACGGCCAGGGTTTGGTCGCTGAGTTCGGGGCTGCGCGAGACTGCAGCCCATCTGTCCTAGCTGCCGGAGAAACCGTTGGCTTCGCACTCAACAATACATGGTTCATTCTTGCTGTTAGTTCACGGGTAGGGCAGTCAGCACTGGGATACATTTCAGGGGATATAGCATGAAGAGTGACAATGTTAGGGTACACATAGACTGGTAAATGTCTAAGAGTCACCGCCCGTGCCCTGCGCAAGGCAGGCTGCGAGAGGTGGAATAGCCGTCTTGCCAGATAGAAGTGACTGGTGATCTCATTGAAATGAGCAAGTGTTATGTGTTTGACAGGGACATTGAAGAGGCGGCGGGGTAAGTGAGTCTCCGTGCGGCCTCAAGCACGCCTCGTTTGGTTAAAGAGCCCTCAGTGGTTATCGTCGAAGCTTGCTTTCATAGTGGTTATCACGGATAAGCTCGAGCATACCTCTACCCCTGGCCCTACGTTTGCCGATTTTGTATGCGGCGTGCATGTATACGAGAACATATCCCTGGAAAAGCATGCTCTTAAAACAATTTCGGTCCCCTGGCGCTTCTATCCCGTACCATACCATCTACCATGTCTCAAGACGCCGCGCAGCAAACCCCTCCTGTACAGACAGCATGTCCTGGTGTACCTCGCATCCGCGACGCTCCTGTCTTCACCGCCGCGATTTACGAGCATGCAAGCGTACCCAATATACAGGAAGAGGCACGTAAACTGAGCAACCTGGTTTTCTACCTCGCAGATGTGGCCAGCCTGTAGTACAACAACCACGCATCCAATTTCTCTGCATGGTCTGATTTCAAGGCCGCTATCTTTGGTGTTTTTGGCCGCTCTGCCGTTCGTATGCTGCAAGCCGAACAGTGCTTACGCGAACAAGCTCAGTAGAATGGTGAGTCTTCCACGAGTTACATCGATGACATCGTAAACTTGTGCAAGAAAGCCCACGTGACCATGTATGTGTCTGAGAAGATCCGGAACGTTTGACGCCGATAGACAGTCTCTCGGCTACAAGCAAGGTACATGTGAAAGACGACATCAAGGCGCCTTCAAACTCGTCAACGGCTTTGTAGGTCTACTGCACCGGTCTCTGCGACGCCGTTGCAAGCATCTCGCCATACGACCGTGTTTTTACTAGGAAAGACTTCCTGGTGCCTTTTGTGACCATGCAAGTCAATCAGGGACGCACCTCTATTTTAACAGGAAAGTGTTTGATGCCGAGGTTCACCAACACGTTCATGACGTATTTCTGTCACGGAACTACGTCAGCAAAATGAACACCATCATATGGCAAAAAAAAATAAACTGGAAGAAAAAGTTCTGTTGATAGGAGTTGACCCCACGACCTCTCGGTCTGGGACGACGGCTGGAGGGCGTTTAACCCGCTGCGCTACCACGCAACACATGAAGGGAGAACACGCAAACGCGCCTTTAATTTCTCACACTTTCCTCTCCCAGTTCCCTTGGTTCGTTGGTTGGTGTAGCCGTCTGGACGCCGGTATCTCGATCTGGACGCGGTAAAGGGAAGCATTGCGTTACCTCTGCGAGTAGCTTCGGCGACGCGCCGCTGTTACGACTGTCCCATACGGCGCGTTTTCAATAGGTGAATAGTTAACGCAACGCGAGGTATTCGCTTTAGCCCAAGCCTCGCTCATATCACCCATCCTTATTAAAGAGCGAGCAAATAATAGCAGTTGTTTCGTGTATGAATACAACCGATGAGCGATTTTCCTTAGAAATAGGACGCAAACGACTGTGCGCCTAATCTCGCTGCTGGCTTTCATGAAGGCGGTAGGGTGGGGAGCGGGTGGAGAGAGCGTCTGCTGCGCTCGGTGGCGGGAACGACTGAGCGATTGAGTGCGGCGCACGCAGCACAGAGAGATGGAGACAGGTTGAGAGTGGTGCTAGCGGTGATACCGCGGGGAGCTTCGACGGCGCCAAGTGGGGAGAGCGTCAAAGCGCCCATAGTGCGCTAGAATGATGGTTGTCATTTCACAATCCACGATAAAGATGGTGAAAGTGAAGACGGTCATTATGACCAGTTGTGCACAGAGCTTATTTCTGTTAACCTCGAATTTCTGGTGTGCTAAAAACAACCCGCTCAAGGCCTAAACACTTCCTCTTAAATCACCGGCCACTGCAACCCAAAGCGATGCTCAGAGAAGGGATCTTCAATGGCGACGGCGGGGTACCAGCCTAAGGAGCTTCGCCCCTAAAAGAACCGCTCTCCGAAGCTCACCTGGTTGTCGCACCACCTTCCTTGCTTACCCTGTGAGAATTAACGACCAGCCTAGAGAGAGCGAGAAAAAAAAAGACTTATATTTTCGAAACCCAAGGCCAGCCTAGAGGGAAATCGTGTAAAACGCTTTGACTGTGTGTATATCGAGTCTCATTGTTTATTATCCGCGTGTTGATGTGATCTTTGCGCTGAATTCACCATATGCGGTGCCCAGGTACATGTTAACAACGTCAGCTACCGCACGCGTTAAATCGTGATCACGGACGTTAGTTGTCGGGACGGAGATGTGCCGCTAGGCGTCAACGTGGGTACTTCCACCTCAAGCGGTGTTGTATCTGCCAAACAACAATAGACATTGTACAAAGTTCCATATATCAATGCACTTCAGACAATGAACTACTTCTGTGGCGACACGTTTCACTTTCGTGTTATACCGATTCCTATGAAAGAGCTATCAGCCATCTTTTAAATGGGAAGCATTTCTTAGCGAACCTCAGGAACTTTGGCTGTTTTTATCTATCTATATATCTATCTATCTATATAGCCGCCTACGTCTGGGCGCTCTCCTGGTCGACTGCATAACTTGTAATATACCAAAGTTGGCGTAGCAGGGGATCAGTGTATGACGAACACGATTCAGTGGCCATGACACGAATAACGCAAAATACCTGTCGCGTACGTCATGAAACCCTTTCTCTCAGTCTCTTGTATCACATACCCGTAAACCAGAGAGAGAGAGAGAGAGAGAATAAGAATAAAAGAAAGGCGGGGAGGTTAACCAGGGCTGAGCCCGGTAGGCTACCCTGCACTGGGGGAGGGGGAGGGGGAAGGAAAGATAGAGAGGAGGAGAGAAAAGTCACTCTTTCAGCCGGCGTAAGAGTTCTGCGTTTGATATCACAAACGGCGAATCAGTCCGGTGTCCTTAAGAAAACGCAACAGCGCTTTCGTTGCCTTTCGGAACTGTGATGGGCAGCCCCATGGTCCCAATATTTTCGCGACAGTGAAAGCGCTTCCGTCCATTTGATTTAGTGCAGTGCTGAGGTGAAGCCTCTCGGTTGCGTATGTCGGGCAGTAACACAGAAGGTGCTCAATCGTTTCCTCAACGGCACAGTCGTTGCACTCGGCGTTGTCGGCCATCTCTATCTTAAATGAGTAGGCGTTGGTGAACGCTACACCCAGACGCAGACGGCACAACACTGTATCTTCTTCCCGGGAAAGACCAGGTAGTAGCCGCAGTCGTAGAGATGGGTCGAGAGAATACAGTCGATGGTGTGTGAACTGTGATGTTTGCCACTTTTGCAGTGTCATGTTCTGCGCCAGCTTATTTAGGTATCGAGCCGCATCAATCCTAGATAACGGTATAGAAACAAGGTTCGTCTCTACATGTGCTTTTCTGGCAGCTTCATCGGCGAGGTCGTTGCCGGAGATACCGCAATGACTTGGTATCCACTGAAACACAACGTTGTGTCCTCTTTCAGTCACATAGTGCAGCATCTCTCCTATCTCCCACAGAAGTTGTTCGTACGATCCGCGACGAAGTGCCGACGAAAGACATTGTAGAGCCGCCTTTGAGTCGCAGAATACTGCCCATCGCTCAGCCGGTTGTTGCTTGATATAATCGACGGCACCTCGCAGGGCAACATGCTCCGAACCAGTCGATGTGCTCACGTGACAAAGTTTGTAAGCGAGGTTGATGTGTCGTGATGGGATGACGGTGGCGCCGGTGGAGCTGGCCTGGGTGGTAGAGCCATCCGTGAATACGTGAATTCTGTCAGCATAAAAAGTATGCAAACAGTCCAGAGCTGCTTGTTTCAAGGCCAAGGTAGAAAGGTCTTGTTTCTAATTCCTGGGACGGAAAGGCGCACTTCGGGTTGACGTAAGCACCACAAGGCGGATGGCGAACGCGCCGAGGGTGTGAAACCCGATGATAGCAAAGTGCGGTGAGAGCTGACGACGTTGGAGAACGACGCCTGTGGTCGTTGTTCTGGCAGGTACGGCAGATGGTTCGACACCATCCGTGAGATATGTCGAACATGCGCTCTCAGCGCGTCGGTTGTGACATACGTCGTATCCGGATGGTCCCGAGCCAATATAACTGTTCCGGCAGTTGAGGTGCTTCGTGGTAGACCGAGGCAAACACGTAGTGCCTGTGCTTGCACGCTCTGAAGTACTCGCATATTCGACACGCAAGTTTTAGAAAGCAGAGGAGAGCTATACGCAGTAGTCCAATAAAAAGTGCTTGGTATAGCTGTAGCATGGAACTCAGTGATGGACCCCATCTTTTTCCGGCGATGAATTTCAGGACGTGGACAATAGATACGAGTTTCGCTTTCAAGTACGAGACGTGAGGGCTCCAGGAGAGGTCTCGGTCAACAATGACACCCAAAAAACGATGACTTCGCTTGTAGGAGATAGACTGGCCATTAATGCATATTGGGTAACTGGTCATCGCTTTTCGCGTGAAGGCCACCAGCGCACATTTCTCTGTTGAGATTGTTAAGCCTTGCGTGCGAATGTAGTCAGATGCTTGTGACGCTGACCTGTGTAGCCTTGCACGAACCTGCAGGCGTGTCACTGCTGATTCCCAGACGCAGATGTCATCAGCGTATAGCGAAACACTGACTGTTTCCGGCAGCGCCTCCGCCAGGCCAAGCAGAGCAAGGTTGAATAGCACCGGGCTTAAACCACCGCATTGTGGGACGCCACGGCACGTGTAGTGGTCGGAGGTCGGGCCATCTTCAGTATCTACAAAAAGGACCTTTGTGTCAGGTAACTTCGGATCCAACGAAATATTCGCCCTCCAAGTTCAGTTAACAGAAGCGTGTCTAATATAGTTTGATGGGAAACGTTGTCATAAGCATCTTTCACACCAAGAAAGAGCGCAACTGCTATTCGTTCCCTGCATTTATGCTGCTCTACTGATGACACCAGATCGATGACGTTGTCAGTCGATGAACGGCCTCGTCGAAATCCCGCCATGGAGTCGGGGTGAACGTCGTGCCGTTCAAGGAACCATTCCAGGCGCGTGAGAATCATGCGCTCCATGAGTTTCCCAACACAACTGGCGAGAGCTATAGGCCGGTAAGATGTCAGCACCAGAGGTGATTTTCATGCTTTGAGCAGTGGCACCAGACGGCTGCGTTTCCATTCCTGAGGTACGACGCCATCTTCCCATGACCGATTAAATAAGTTTAACAGTTGTCGTCTTGCTGCTTGACCTAAGTGACGCAGAGCACTATACGTTATTCCATCGGGCCCTGGTGAAGAGGAACGCCTACAGATTGTCATGGCAGCTTCTAGCTCTTCCATAGAGAATGGAGCATCCATACTTACATCCCGTGGACCTGGGATATCGCATAAAAGCATGTCGGTGAATAGGACTGTACCACCGGTGATGTTCGTACAAAAATCCTCTGCAACTTCGATCTCACGGCGGTTTTGACAGAGTGCAAGGGCCTTGAAAGGATGACGTTGCTGGGCGCATGAGCGAAGACCCTGTAGCGTTCTCCATACACGAGACAGTGGCTTGCGTGGGTCTAATGACTCGCAAAAGCTTTTCCATCTTTGATCCTGTAGCTTGTCTTTCTGTGCTGTATCTTTTTTTGCATACGCCTTGCTACTCTAAGATCAAGAATTGATTTGGTACGCCTGTACCTTCTTTCAGCACGTCTACGTAACGCACGAAGCCTTTCTAATTCGATGACAGCTTCGGTACGCTTCCGTGAATGCGTGAAGCTGCGCGTACAATCTTGCATTGCGTCCGCAATTACTTCTTCTAATCTGCGCGAGCAGTCATTCTTGCATGCGTCCTCCACTTGGTCTTCATAAAGCGCCCAGTCAATGTTTCGAGAGACCAACGAGGGCGAAGCCCCTAGGCCATCAATTCTCGCATAGGTCGGAATGTGATCGCTACCATGGGTTTCAATGTCTGTGAACCACCGCACTTTTGAACTTAGGGAACATGACACCAATGTCAAGTCGAGACAGCTGCTATACGTCGTCCCTCGCAGAAATGTCGGGCTACCATCACTCAGAAGAGGAGCTCGAAAGAACGCCGGGGGAGGCTCGATTGCACGCAACCTTTATTAATATAATTTGTGGCTTCATTTTCGTTTATGACAACGTGTTTGGCAAAAAAAAGAAGTATTGACTCGATGACTTTAATACGCTAATCTAACAATATTTTTTTCTGCTCTGTCTTACAAAAAATTTAACCGGCTGAATGTCTGGCCACGAATGACTCCTTAATATTTCACGTCTACAAAGGGAAGTGAAGAGTGGGATAAGCGGTGAGTGTTTACACATTTTAACATGTATTAGAATGTGAAATTTCAGGGAGTACAGCAGGTTTGTCAACCAGGGTAACGTTAACTGGCAGAAGTCAAGCAGACTAAATCTGAAGCACTTCTGAATATGCAACATATGTGATGCGCACTAATATTAATAAAAAATATTAATAATAATAATAATAATAATAATAATAATAATAATAATAATAATAATAATAATAATAATAATAATAATAATAATAATAATGTAAAAATGCCAGCTACATTTTGCAAACACGTGAGGCATGTGGAGCTTACACGATGGTCACGAGGTTGAAGCAAAGTTCATGAAAACACAGAATTTAAACGGCTGCCTGTCGTCAATACGTGAGGTCAGCTGTATGGTCATTCAGAACTTCTGATTCAAAGTGGTGGTTTCATCATCATCGTCAAAATCATCAGCCTGTCTACGCCCACTGCAGGGCAAAGGCCTCTCCCATGTTCCGCCAATCAACCCGCTGCTGTACTTTCTGCTGCCACGTTATACCTAAAAATTTCTTACTGTCATCTACCCACCTAATTTTCCGTCTCCCCCTCATGCGTTTGTCATCTCTTGGAATCCAGTCAGTTACCCTTAATCACCACCGGTTGTCCTGCCGACGTGCTACGTGCCCGGCCCATATCCATTTCTTCTTCTTGATTTCAACTATGATATCCTTAACCCCCATTTTTTCCCTGACCCACTCTGCTCTCTTCCTGTCTCTTAAGGTTACACCTATCATATTACTTTCCATAGCTCGCTGCACCGTCATCACTTTAAGTTGAACCCTGTTTGTAAGTTAACAGGTTTCTGCTCCGTAGGTAAGTACCGGTACGGTGCAGCTGTTATATATAGACCCCTTCAAAGACATTTATATTTTAATTAGTATTATTATGGTGCCGTATCTGTGGTATCAGTCTTGATCTTATTGTCTTACTAATGTGGATATGACGTTTCTGCCGTGAGTGTGATTTTGCTTCATTTCGAGGCATATATGCACAATTTTTACATGGATTTCAGTCATTTCTAAAGATAAGCAAGTATGTAGCATCCTGAGTGTGGTTTGATGAATGCTTATCTTATGTCTAGTTACAGCTCCAGTACAGACCGTACAGTTCTAAAATCGACAATGTGCTCATGAACTCCTTCATGACTGAACGGAACGCTGATTACAGTCGTGTACTGCTACGTGTACTACATATGTGCAGAGGAACGTGATGTAGAAAAAAATGAATCTGCGTCACATGTGAAGCGCATATACTGCAGGGACACATATTCCGTAAAATAACACTATTTTATGTGCTTGAGCGCTACAACTGGCGCTTCAATATCAAGCAGTTATCTGCGTGAAACTTTCCGCGTGTCTAAAAACAAACCCGTCGTGGGAGTGACTAGCATTCGACTAAAAGCGTCACCCTTTCCCCGCTATTTTTCACAGCGCCATCCGAATGTCGTTCGCCACGCTATTCGCCACTAGATCCTATGTCCCCACTCATAAGGCTCACGATAGTACTTTCGTTAACGCATTGAAACGTACATCAACCGAAGTGTTCCTCTGAGAACATGGCTTTTACGAAGTGGCGAGTCTTAAATCACAGTGCTTTTCAAGGATCATCGTATACTTTGCTCGATAGGACGTGAACCAGGGGAATGTGTCTTCATTGCAGGACTTTAGTTGCCTTGTATACGGCTGGCCTGCGAAGTGCTGGAACCCCGACGTTTGCTATGTTTACTTACGGTGAGCCATTTGTGTTTTGCTCAATTTACTTGAACTTACTTTCCTTACAGCCGTCACAGAACCATGTATATTTAATCGCAAATCATTGAGTACATAAATAAGAAGCTTGCCCTTGTGTCTGCTTATTCACATACACAGTGATAATTTCAAGCTATGCAATGCTTTCATAAAGAACAGTCAGCATTTGCACTAAAATCCCTAGCTCGCCTCGCTCCCCGGTGCTTGTTCCAAAATAGTATAGTTGGGTGCCTGTTTGCGTTTCACACGGGCGCTGTGCGAATGCGGTCCCTAATGCTCTCTGTGCACTTGTGCACGCGGTCGAACATACGCGCACGGTCATGCGTGTTATTTGGTATCGGCGTCTTTGAAAGTGGCTTACTGGCATTTTAGTCACGAAATGTGACCATCCCGACACCCGCCGTCGAAACACATGCGGTAGCGAAAATCAGAAATAGCATAATAAATTTCCACCGCTCAATGAAACGTGTAAAAGTGAATGAAGAGTAACTGTGAATAATTGAAGAGTCCCTAGACTAATGAAATATTTTTTTTGTAATTAACAAGTCCACAATACGGACATCACACGACACCTTTTCTTTAAAACGGGGTAATGTGTATTACTAAGTAAATAAACGTATTAACATTAATTAAAATAATAAAAATCGCGAACAGTAACAGACACTACTTAACGTCACTTCGAGACTGCGTGATCAGATTGCTCCCGTAAAATTAAGAATAATTAATAGTTCATAGAAGTTCAATAAATAATAAGTTCTCATTACCTAAGAGCTCATAATTAGCAGTAAATTAAATTCATGCCACAAAGATTACGCGTGCATTTAGAGATTGCGCTACATAGAGCGCGAGCACGCCATAGTCTACAGGCCCAGATCATCCCAGAGGTGTTGTCGCAGCGCTAACAGGCACAAATTGTATGTTTTTAACGCAAGAAAATGCTTGTTTAGATACGTTTCAAGGTATATGTAAAGTGGTCGCGAAACATCCATAGAAGCACACGTGTCAAGTAGTTGCCGGCTCGTTGCCACGGTCGCCATCTACGTATTGCGGGGACAACTAACAGCAAGCAAACAATAAAAAAATAATAAAATATGACGTCACAACCGGAAGCGATAGCGACGTCGCACATTTGCCCTACACAGTGTAAAGTTAATTTTCTTGATTGGTGACCTTTCACATGCTTTTGATTACTAGCAATTTTATTGCGTCTTTATGGCTCGCCAATTGCGTGTGCCAGAGAAAAGGAAGATAAACAAGAAAGATTGGGGAAGCGAACTTGTTTCATTTGCCAAATAGTATCGCTTGCAATGTACACCACAACACTTTGCGGATGAAGCAATTATCATACAACGGCTCACGAGCACAATAGCACAATAGTTCGAAAACTCACCTTGCCAAATCGATGAGCACCACTGGAGCGAGACAGCAGCCTTAAAAGTATTGCTTTGGTAACCATACAGTACACCGTTTCGTCGCTAAGCGTGCCGCATTCACAATCAAGAATGGCAAGGGTACGCTGGCCGTGCCCCAGCGAACGCAGTCCACAGTCACAGAAGTTGTTATATACACCTTCTGTGAGCTTCTGTTGTTATATACACCTTCTGTGAGCTGGTTATGCTTCCTTGAAGTGTCACGCCCGTAAAAAAACACATAAAAAATAAGTACCCTATGCAACATACGCAAGAAAGCACCGCGCGAAAGTGAGCCATGCCTCATTGACCCGACAATGCGGCGAACTAAACGCAAGCCAACATAGTAGAGTGCCTTCGTACGCCCCCCATTTATGGCGCTCGACCAAAAAGATGAGGCAATCAACTGTTTAGCCAAGTCTTAGTTAAACCATAGAGTAAATTTCCCGTTTACTTTGGGCTATATATTCAAGAGTGATCTAAAAAATTCTATCAAGTTTCTGGTTTTTGTTATTTGTCTCATCCTCACCTAGTCGCGCTTCAATCGCACGGCAGGTGTTGATGTCTGCGGCAATAGGTTCTCGACCAATTTTCTTCAAGTTTTGCGACCGATGTAATTTGACGTTGGACATTGTAACGAAACGGTGAAAGAATACAGGGACGGAAAGGTGCACACACACGAGCGCTGTGTTTGGTTCCAATGGTTCAAAACCAATCACACCCTCCCCCCAACAAGCATTACCAAAGTTGATATCCAGATACACCAGGGAGCGAGGGTTGCTTGCTGTAAATGCTGCAAAGGCGCAGACCATGGCTTTTTTCTTCTGCAGGCATGTCCGCCGAAGATCGGCCACCGCCGGTCTGGCTCTGCGAATTATTTTGTGGGTACCCTGTACAGACGCAAGCACCCACCGCACGGCGTATATTGGAGGATGCTGGCACACCTTATGACGCGGTTTCAGAGTGCATAAGTATGCAATG
The DNA here is from genome assembly GCF_013339695.2 of Rhipicephalus sanguineus. Lineage (NCBI taxonomy): Eukaryota > Metazoa > Arthropoda > Arachnida > Ixodida > Ixodidae > Rhipicephalus > Rhipicephalus sanguineus. The sequence continues at coordinate 82,103,886 of NC_051182.1, read as the reverse complement.
TGCTAGCTAAATTTGTGTTTTCACGACCGTTGATATAGTATTCGACCTGAGAAGGATGCATACGTTTTGGGATCTGCCTTGCAAGTTGTTGTAAAGACTACACGCTAATAATTTTAAAGTTCTTGACAGAATTCAGCAATGGTTAGGAAGCAGTCGTCGCGACTCACGCTGGGTATTTCCGCACGACAGCCGTATAAACTGTACTGGCGCCGCCAGAACTCTGCCGAGTATGTGCGCGGTGCCTCTCATGCTGTAGTTTTCGGTCCTCTACTGCAACAGTCCGACCACTTCGTTTGGACCATTATCGTTTCTGGGAGGAGGCATAAAAATTGCTTTTAAGGGAAAAGCCGTGACTACTTCGCTGGGCGGCCCCTTGATCGAAACACGGCAGGCAGAAGTGTTCCAAAAACCCGCATAACCTAAATTACACACGAGGTCATGGACGTCCCCACATGACGTCATGACGACGTCACAGAACGTAGACTTTGTGAAGTCATAGGGGCGTTGTTGATTACGCGATCACGTGACCTCGTCGCTTAGGCAAAGCTGCGCCGATCGCGGAGGCTGTGCAAGGCTTAAGTGAGGTGCAGACAAAATCACGGTTGGCGAGGGGGGAAATTCTAATCAACAAAGAACGTCAAGAAAATCGAACGCGCGTCTCTCACACTGCGCCTCGCTTTGTCTAGCAGGAAATCTGGTCCCCGACGGTATAACTTTGTGCAAGACAAAGCCACAGCAGGGTTTCTCGTTCAACTGTTATAAATCATAACATGTTGCCGAACGTTTATTTCTTTCCCACAAAAGTAGCCACGAGTAAAGTGAATCTATTTTCCAGAGCCGCTGCCAGATGCGCTCTCGACGTAGGAAACGGGTTATCATACCAATTATCAGTATCCCTATAGCAGTAATCATATCGTGGGAGAGGTGGGGGAGGGGAACAGGAGAGCGGCTTAAGTTCCGCATCGCTTATGGATGCTATTGCAGGCAGCAGAACATGCCGTGTACGCTGGAAACGAAGCTCGCTTACTGCTCACTCGACAAAGATATTTTTGAATTTCTTTTGTATGGCCTTATATTGAAACAATTATAAAAAGGCCGCGGTAACTCACTCGACGAGTATGAACCAAATATTCGAAATCGGGCATGGTGAAAGATTCTTTTCCGAGCTCAGTCAGTTTTCCTATTAAGAAAAAATGAAGGCAGCCTCCTATTATTGGTGCCAGGCCTGAAGGAAGTGCGGAGCTCGGCAAACTTCTTTGTTTCTCTTTTGTTTTCTTCTTCTTTCCTCCTCTTTTTCTCTTTCCAAGTTTTTTTCTGTCTTCTCTCTATTTATTTCTAAATATTTTATTTATTAAATGCGAAGCATTTCTTAGCGAACCTTTGGCACTTTGAGCGTTTCTATATACGTATCTATCTATCTAGCCGCCTACATCTGAGGGCTCTCATGATCGCCTACTTAACTTGGTGTAGACCAAAATTGGCATGGGAGGGTAAGAGGATTTCACGAAAATGACTGTCGGGTCATGACATCAATAACGTGAAAATCCTGTCGCGTACGTCGTCAAACCCTTTCCTCCAGACACGTGTGGCACATACCTGTTTACCACGGGCCGCTGTGTACGGGCATGTGCCAGAGGTGTTTGACAGTTTATATCTACGCAGGAAATGCGAGAACAGACATTGCTAACTTAAATGCGAGAGCGTTAAAAACACCCGACATCGGCAGCGTTGACCCGACAAATGGAAATAATGAAAATCAATATCACAGCAGGAATCGAACCTAAGTATTCTGCGTGGCAATCAGGTATTCTACCCAAGAGTCACGCCAGGTCTATAAACTGGTTCGTAAAAACAGCCTATGCAGGCGTAATGTCAGTCCAACGTCAATTCTGGCTGTGGTGCTTGCTATCTAGTTTTACAAGAAAGCAATAAACACTACATGATACACCTACGATGTGTGCTCCTACGATAAGGGCGTGATATCAGATTAATGTGTGTGGTTCCAGTGTGGCTTCACTTTTATAGCAGTGTAATAAACATGACGTTTGTGTTCCTTTGATCAGTAAGCTATATCGAAGCATTGCTCGACCCCGGAGGCATATATAACGAAAGTCACTTATGATATTCACATCATCGCACCGTAAAGTGCACTTAGTCCGCCAGAACGACGCAGCGTGCTCTTCATTTCTTACAAGGCTGGGCGATGACCTCATGCTGACCGAGTACGATGCCGGATTGATTGACAGCCGCTTTGTAGACTAGGCTACGTAGGTCACATACGCCCACGTAGTTTACGAATACGACAAGCGCCATCCACGGATGTTGGTCTACGTAGCACTATCCGGCCTACGAGCCTCGACGGCCTATACCTCACCAACGCGAAGGGTGACTTCAGGTTCCGACATATCGCCGGCTCTATCCACAGACAATTTGTCGACGAAATGACCGAGGCATCCACGATTTCCAACAGCTGTACTATACATCATACTGCACTACACATGGACCCCTCGTCACCGCGATCACGACCGGATGCGATAACAAGTCATGACCAGCTCCTGGTGCTCACTGATCACGGTGACGATGATCTTATTCAAGAACTGTCAAGAACTTATTGCACATATGCAAACGGGTTCGTGAAACGTGCGTGCTCCGTCATAAGAGACAAGTATGAGCACTACATAGCTTACCGCTTCTTGTGTTGGTAATACCAATGTTGCCGTTGGCAGCGTTACCCTACTGTAAGCAACTGGTTGTGTAACACATATGCGGCTCTTCAACATATATGTGTGCATATAAAATTTATACAAACCTTTACCGTCATTTTGCAACGTTTCGCGCAGTAAAAAAAATTACGCCGCAGTCACCTTCCCTTCACGCCGCATGCTTCGCATAACATCGACTCCCACGGTACGTTGGATCTGCTGAATTTTTTTTTATTTTTATATGTCCTTTCGCGCTTGCTTCATCTTTTTATTTTATTTTAAACGTGGTTTTGCCTGCGTTACGCGAAGCGACGACTGCACACGACAGCATATGACAGCCTGGGCCCCAAAAGTGCTCCGCACATGATATCATCATCAAGGCGGTCGAAAAAGAAGAGGAAGTAGACTTCTCCTTGGCGCGAGCTCGCGCTCAATATGCTACAAATGGCTGTGCTATACGTGATTTTGCCACCATTACGCCAACCTACTTGAGATGACAGCATACGACAGCCCGGGCCCCTAAGGTGATCGCCACTTAAACAAAAAAGGTGTTTCCACGTGTTTGTGTGCACGAGAGCGGCTGAATCCAAGGGAAGGTCACACTATATGTTGTTATTGCTAACCTCCAAGTGTGTGGAAGAAAGCCTTACGTGTCGTATGCCGTGTTATATAGCTGGAAGTTTTAAGCATGGTGCATGTTCACGAACGTTATTGGAAGAGAGGAGTACGAAGAAAGTGAGACAACATTTAATGCAATGGACTGACAGTCGTCGTTTTTCACCATTTGTTGGGAGCAGCAAAGTTGTGCTTCGGCATTTCATATTGACGACACCACTGCCTAGTGATAAAAAAGTCGATGTCACGGCGGTTGTCTTTGCACATGCCCAATTTCGACCCTTCAGTTCGCTCGACAATGCGTTTCGCGCTGGTGCATTAGGAGTCAGCTCTAGCGCACTATCGCTCTGAAAATGTCGGATTGATATTGGTGAAATTTTATGTTCGTCGAACCATAACCTGACGCACTCTCGTGGTCTTTCTGTCAGCGTATCGCAAATAGGCCTGCAAGTAAGCATACTGTTCATATTCATGATCTATTGCAGATAAACAAATGAAACCAGCAAAAAATACAACTGGTTACTTTACTATTGTTTATGCAAAGCGGCCATGCTTCGTTGTACAGAGTGAGACAGGTGAGCACGCTTCACGTATTGTTTTTCAAACGACTTAGCTGTGTTACGTGTATGTCAAGGAAGTTGCTATTTCAAAAATGGCATACGCTTTTTCACATAGTAGTATTCCCAAAATAGCTTGGTGATTGAGGAAAGCAACATTTCGATCGAGTACGTAATAGCAATGTGCGAGTAAAAACTTATTGCCCGGCAATAGGCCCCGCGAAAATATTCTCGCAATAAAACAAAATTTGAAAACGGCAGCAACTCATTGTGAGGCCTTTGCTTTAGTTCACTATACGTTGCCGAGGGAAGACCGTCGTTCAGAAGAACATACATGTAGTAAATGTGTACAAATGCGAAACGGTCGTGGCGTCATTCTGAATGTTCGGGAAGCAGAAGCCTAAAGAGAAATGGTGTGCGCTTTCGCATAAAGAAAACGCATTTATCTTTATTCAGCACGTTGACGAGGTGAAGCGCAGTTTTCATTATAAATTTATATTTCAGTTGCATATATTGTAGTTACATAGCACATTGTGGTTGGGAAGGGTCGTAAAAGGTCGCGTTATCCCAGGCAGCACGCCGGCATTGGACCAATCTCGGAACAATGTTGGTAAACATTTGTAGAAATATTGGTCCTGCGTTGGCTTTTGGGGGTTTGCTACACCTAAATGTGCATTGGTCCAATATTGGATGCCAATGATTTTCCAATAATGGCAAGGATGGCTGTAGCCAACATTGTCCGTCCAACATATCGCCACTAATGGCAAGGATGGCTGTAGCCAACATTGTTCGTCGTACGTATCGCCAACATTGTATATATATTGGCAGCTCCAATATTTTTTGCCAGCCTTTATCGTTGGCTGCACCATCGTTCTTTCATTTCCAGCGTTTAACGCTGGAAATGAAAACAGTTTCCACTGAATGTGTAGTTTAACGTGAGGTAGATTTTTGTGCACGTAAATAAATGCATGTTGCCCACGCTTTTGCTTTTAGGCAAGCAGCAGGGATAATCAGCGTACAAAAGCTGAGAGTACACACAAGTTTATTCTGCATGTATACATATGGCAAAGATACTGCAAGTTTTGAAAATAATTTCGCATTTCGCGCTTTGTTCTGCTGACCGCTTGCTGGCAGATAACAGCTGCACAGAACCTACACTAATTACCTTCAATAACGTCTTTATATTAGAAATCGGGGAAACGGGACCACTCACAAACACACACAGCCTCCCTAGGTGTTAGCGCTTATTTGATTTGTCAGTTCACCGAAGGTTCAAAAGGAAGCGTGATACAAAATGAAATAAATGAACATGTACACGTGAACAGACATTCGATACAGCCGAGATCCATAACCACCTTGAACTACCAGAAAGTTCATCGCCTATTTATTATTTAAAAGGTGGCTGCGGCAAGAGCTTGAAAGTCTGCGACAACTTCACAACTAATAAAAATTTGTGTGTTACAAATCCATCATTTCTTTGCGCGAATCCAGCGGCGAAGGGCAAATGAAAAAAGGGTGTTAAGCTGACGCACTACAACGCGAGAAAAGAACAAAATAGCACACGCAAATGCTGACAACATCGCTGAGGGCGAGAACTTAACCAAACTACTTCGAAGCGCACAATAAAGCCCCCCACATCGGTATTCACAAACTAGCAAATTTTAAAAAACTTACGCGGTAATGTAGACAATAATAAACGCAGCACACATTTCACTTACGAACAACACGGAAAGTAACATGCGACGAAGGAGAAAAACGATTTACTGAACGCGATACGAACACAAAAATCCGGCGGAAAGTTTGCGAGTTGTCAGAACACATCGGCGCTCATCTGCGGATCGCTCTTCAAAAGTCAAAACAGTCAGGCCCGATGAAGAACAGGGCAGCTGCCTTCTCACTGTGGCATCGCCGTCGAATCTCGGTATCCGTAGAATCGTGGCATCCTGTCTCGGTATCGGACTCCGTTTTTTCCCGATGACTCTCGACTGAATACTGAGGGGCGCGCGCCCGCCGATGCTGGGAGCCCGAACGAGGGAAAGTAACCGCCACTGACTGACGAAGAATAGCCGCCGGCCAGAAGGGGCCGAAACGCGTACGCATCTTTCGAGGTGCCGTCGTCTCCCGCCATCTCCCTCAACCCCCCCCCCCCTCGTTTTCACAGGCATTGAAAGCGAACCGTGTGGGCGGAGCAGCCGTCAAGTGACAAGTGTTTTATGACCAGCGACCACCGCGCTGCCCCACTGCCGCCAGGAGAGGACGTGAAATTCCGCAGCAAAACATGGCGCCGCGCTGCTTCTCCGGCCTCCCGATCACCGAGAGCATTTATTCAAAGTGAACACGTCTGGTTGTGTGAAGCGTTGAAAGTGCAAACATAACTCATCGATCATTTAAAGATTCCGCGGGCGATACCGTAGTCTTGGACAGCACGTCGCTGTAGCGCGCACACAAAGAAGTTATAATCCTGTAATCCAACCAGTCGTGTAGCAAACACGAAAATACACAGCGTGGTTGAAGTCACATGAAATGTTTTGATTGTTTGCCGCTAATAAAGCCGTGAGAATAATTTCGGTGCGTGTGCGGTGCGCAGAAGGCGCACCAGCGCAGAGGCCCATTGCGAAGCAGATGACTTCTATTCTACTCCATTAACTCGTCAACGCTATGTACAGCTTCAATCAATGTAAAAGTAGGGTTTTTTGGTTGTTTTTATACAGTTGCGATGTATACGCTGGCTGTATCACACAATTAACGTTAACTTTCAACAAGCATTGCAAAGTGAGATTTTGTTTTGTGTTTCACATAGATGTATTTCCAACAGCGAGCAAAACTCAGTTGAGAACTTGGTACTTATTTTACATTGCTCAACATCTGTAAAATGAATTTTGTCCAACTGTTTTGCATATATTTTGTGCCACACTAAATGCCAACCTAAAAATCAAGACCCTGTGTGCGCCATTGTTCCCTTTCTTATAGATTGGAATTTGCAGTTTTGTTTGTTGGCTGACAACGATGGACTGTTTTTGCCATCTTTATACAGTAAAAGCTCGTTAATTCCACACTTATTAATTCGGAAAGTCGGATAATTAGGACGCGTTCTCTGGTCCCTGCAAGATGTTTATTTAACGGCATCACACTCTCGTTAATTCGGCCATACCTGTCCGCAACCCGGTTAATTCGGACGAACCTCTTAGTAGGGTGGGGGACGCTGCGACGAACCTTTGCCCCCCCCCCCCCTTAATGGGGAACCCTGCGCACGCCTATGGTGATAAGTAACCAGAAATCTTCTTTGAGGTGCGCTGGATGCCGGACAAAGTGATTTTCATAATAGCGTGCATGCAGGTGGTGGCTCGATTCGGGCTAACCTTCCCTCAGTGATGGTAAAAGGGGAAAAAAACATTCTTGCCGATTAATCATGCATATGCTTGCCAGTGTTTAAGACATTGGAGCAACAACGTGTAAGTCTGGACAATATTGTCCGGCGCGTAGCATTGGCCGTCCAATATTGTTTAACCAGACAGATTGACTGGACAATATATCCAATCTACTGCCATTACTTAACCAATATTGTTTTACCAACGGATAAGCTGGTCCAATATTGCCATCCATACGGCCTGGTTCTGCCAATATCGTATTTACATCGGGAACCATGGGCCGTTGTTGCCAACCTCAAAGAATAGCACGACCAATATTGTATGTTGGCTGGCAAAGATGGACCATTATTGGCATCCTTGTAGACTGGCTTGCCAACATTGGTTTTATAGTGGTTTGTATGGGCCATCATTGGGCCATCGTTTGCCAACGTATAAACAATATTGGACCAATGTGCTGTGCTGCCTGGGATGGTAGTGATGTTACTGGGCGCATGTGTGTGGGCTAGTATTGCGTCTTGCCCTTGCGCGTTTTAGTATATTGTTTTCATGTACTGTCCATATTTGATCCATCGTGTGCGCCACTAGACTACCGTATTTATTTGCTGAAATATTCCGCGCAGCTTCTAGCGAGTGCTCTTTCGCTCTCTATAGAGAGACGCTACGCGTATCCGCTTTCTTCAACGCACTGCTACTACCTCGTCATACTATTGCATGAAATTCGTTGGTGTTGGACATAACTCAATATACACGGTATCATTCATCAAATCATCAAAGTACATGTATCATCAAAATACGTATCATCAAAATGCACCGTATATCATTCACAGCATCACCAACCCATCATGTAAGAGTTGGCTTCAGGGATTCCCACAAAGTGAGAGCATTAGCATGTCAGCAAAAAATGTCAATCATTTGAAGTCGAATTAAACGGCCGCATCTCCATTATATTGTTGTTCGTAGTTAGACTGAACGTACATTGACGACATTTATTCCAGATCGTTCAAGTTGCCTTGCCTGGGTGAGAAAACGTGCCTTAGCTTTTCTTCCCAAAGACTGCGTAACAGTATTTACCACCACATGCGTAAATTCTACGTCGGTGGTGCAGAAATATGACCCAAATGTTTGTCGAAGTGTATAAATGGGTCACAGTAAAAAAAGCGGCAGAATTGTTGTTTATTCGTACGCTCTAATAAAGTGGGGCTGATGGAGCTCTGCTTGGTTGTTCTATACACGTTTGCTTTTCTTTCTGGTGTGATACCAGGCATTAAACTTGCGTTTTCCTCAAGATGAAAAATTGTGAGCGTAAAAGTGCATGTCTGTTGCACTGTAACATCTACACGAAAGTTTTGCGTGTTCACTGTAAACAGCGGTCCTCTGTTAAAAGGAATACCGGTGCACGCGGCGTCTTCGCTACGCCACCGCTGGCCGGCGGCTGTCCGCGCATGCTCACAATATGAGCATGCGTGGGCAGCATCCGAAGCAGCTCGCTTCAGACTTTCATGTTATGGCGCTGATGTAATATATAGATATAATGTGCAGCCTTGATAATATGCACACTTATTTCATTGTGCGGGTACCACCGATTAATTATTGAGCACTTATTACTTATTATAATTATTAAAAACATTTTTAAAACCAACAACTTCATGCCGTATCGGGTGAACGTTGCTTTTACTAGGCAGTCAAACAGAACTTGCACACAAAAAACTGTCATTCTGTTTTAGATGTTATTAAAATTGAGCGCCTCGCTATATCATATTGGTTAACGAAAATTGTATGGCGCTTAAGGACACTCCTGTATGGGATCTAGTAGGGCGTCCAGTACTTGCAAATAATAATAATAATTATAATAATAATAATAATAATAATAATAATAATAATAATAATAATAATAATAATAATAATAATAATAATAATGCCGCGTTTATAGATGTCGACACGCCTTACCACACACCAGATTACCGACTGCCGACGCTGTGTTCGCCGCCATCAGTGTACAGCTTGTATTGCTTGTAGTTGAACCCTTCATTCTCTGGACACAGGTTTGCCTGAATAAATGGTTTGTCTTGTACACGCCGACTGCGGCATTCATCAACGTCACGACCGCGTGACATCTGGTGGAGGTGCTCATCGTTCGTGTTTCGGACGCCCTCATCAAGCCTTGAACCCAGCTCGAATCGCAAAGAAGACATCGAGCCAAGCCCGATGAGTAAGCTGGCCGCAGGCAACAAGGTCCAACACAAAAGTACGGACGTTTACCAGAAATGTCCCGGAAGACCAACGCCACGACCACGACTGCGGCAACGATGACAGCTACTGTGCCGCCGCCCACGATCGTTATGCAACAGCCAAGGGAGCCGCCGACTTTCCAGGGAGCTTCATGTGAGGATTCAGAGACGTGGCTCAAGTCGTACGAGGTGACTGTGGTTTTAAACAACTGAGAACTCAACGACAAGTTGAGCTTTGTGTACTTCGCATTGAAAGACAGCGCTAGAACGTGGTCCGAAAACAGGGAAGCCACCATGACAACGCGGGCTATTTTCTAGACGGGCTTCCTAACAGCATTTACCAGTTTCGTTCCAAAGGAAAGAATCGCCGCCTTCGTGCAAGCACCAGTGCAGCTCCCGAAAGAAAGCGCTACCTTCTTTACGGAAGAGATGACACGGTTTTCCCGCCACGCCGACGCTGAGATCCGAGGAAAAAAAAGGCTCGATTTCTCATGAGAGGAGTGAAGCAAGAACATTTGTCCGGACTTGAGCGCAACCTGCGGAAGGTGGTGTCGGAATTCGTTTCAGAGGCCACAACCATCGAAAAGCCGCTAGAAATCCGCACCAGGCAGTACGACCGCCGCATTCCCGCGACCACTCACGGGGAGTTTCAGGCGCTGCAAAGCGAAGACCTGCGCGCGGCTATCAAACCTGCGCGACGCTATCGCACTGGAGCTGGGTAAATTGTTTCCATCCTCACAGCCTGAAGTGGACCAGATTGCCGGCTTCGTAGGCCAGGTAATCCAGCAATTCCTGGGAGCACCTCAACCAGCACCGTCTGAGCCACAAGGGATGCTGCTGTCAGCGTGTACCGCTTCCTCGCCCCGCCCACATCAAGACGTTGCACCGCCGCACCACTGTCGCCAAACACTGCCGCCGCCATCCACCCCATACCATCTGTCTGTTGGCCAGCGCTACGCGCCAAGGAAAACCGATGTTTGGTACGCCCCTGACAACTAACCGCCCGCTCTGCTACAAATGCGGGGAAACCGGCCACACCTACCGCCACTGCCAGTACTGCCAGACGTATCGACGTTGCTTTGCCGTCAACGCACCGCGTCCACAAAGTGGTGAGCTGCCATGCGACATCACCGACCACGAGGTCGACACCGAATGGACACCTCGACGCAGATCGCGTTCGCCGTCGCCAGGATGCTACCGGGTCCCGCAGCGATGACCGCAGTAGAGCGGCCCTAGCCGCGAGCTTCTCTCCGTAAAACTACGGGGCAGCAACCGATGGAAGCGCGGTTCTTGTACGACGAAACACCAAAGATCCTCCGCCGCCGAAGATGACGCAGCGACAAAGCTTCAGAACACGCCGCAAACCAAACAGAGCTCTAACGACTTTACGATGCGGCGTAGAAGGGCGGAACAAGCCGACCTAACCGTGACCTGGCGCTGCGACTTAACCGCAACCCGAAACCGCGGACTAGCGACCTCGACGTGGTATGCCACGGCCACAACGTTACCGCTCTCGGGGACACTGAAGCCGGCTGTTCCGTCGTCAATGTAGCGTTCGCCACGAAGTTGAAGAAAGTTGTCTGCTTGGCATGACCCCGAAATTCGGACCACTGGAGGGCAAAACGCCGGCTGGAGTCTGTGCAGCAAGTCACCATCAAAAACCGGATTTATCCTGTGACCTTTGTAATCCAAGAATTTTACCCCAGGGATGTAATACTTCGGATGGACTTCCCAAGCCACCACGATGCGTAATCGACCTCAAATATCAGTCGATGACACCAACCTCCGCAGAAGCGCTGCCGCCCCACATGACGCCAGGGAGCCGCGTCTTGAATGTGCTTGACGAGCATGTCACAGCTCCGCCTCTCCAGTGCCACCGTTTCCGTCGGCACAGAACAGCCCAATCATTTGGAAGGCGTCATCGAGGCGACCGCTACCGTTTCTTCAGACGCAACATTTGCGTCGCACGAGGAATAGCCGAGCTTCGCGGAGGGAAACCAGAGGTGATGCTCACTAATTTCAGCACCGGGTACAAGCTCGTCTGGAACGGCACGACAGTCGCCTTTATCGAAGAAATTATAGAAGTCAACGATGCTTTCACCCTCACAGATTTCACCGAAGCTACTCCGACTACACCAGTTGCTGGACCCGCTTTTCACGTCAAACCAAGTCTTCCCCGCATAGACAAGAACAGATCAAAGTCTGGGGTGCTATTCAGGATGGCCCGAGCTTCTCGGGAACACGAGTTTTCTCCGAGCTCGCACTACGGCGGTCATGACAGAAAGATAGTGCGGAGCGCGCGATAGCAGCGTTAAAAAACGGCTACAGGAATGAGCATGGCGTCACAAACGCATGTGCGGCATATGCGGCGGTTTTCAAAGGAACACCCGGAAGCGCCGCCAGTCAGTCAACATTTCAACATTGCAGCGGCGTCAGCGTGATTGTCACGCTATCTTCCTGCCAACCTAACATCTCGTTTCCCACAGGCATGTCCGTAGGCGTTTGTCCTCTTTCCGGCAAGTTCTTTCGTTTTACCTGCAGCGTGAAAATTTCCAATCTGAGAGGCAACGAGGACGCACAGGCAGCACTCCCGTGCAGCTCGTTTCGCTTCTATCGAATACTACAGATAAATAAATGGACAAATTACTGCTACTTACATCACACCTGGGAAGATTTTTTATGCAGCAACTAACAAAAATTATACCACAAACAAGTATATAGTGATATTTCTCGCCGCAAAGGCCACCTGCGGCCATTGCTTCATGATTCTGAGTGGTACGTCGTGAGCGCGGTGAAATTGAATCTAAGGCATTGTAGCCACGTGTTGGTGTAACCTTTAGTTCTTCGTGCGATTAAGCTAATATATGAATCGTGTTGCTCGCTGGCGTTGTGGCGTGAGCTCTGCTCCTAGGCAAGAGCAAACGAGGTGGGTGGATCCGACCTTCGCACGGCGGTCTGTAAATCAAAGTTATTGACGTGCGAACTCTGGTACAAATTCGTTGAATCTGAGGACGCCCCAGTTAAACTAGTGACTGTCAAGCGTTTCATGCGATGGAGGCTAAGCAGCAGCTTTTTGTATAAAAATAATTGGGTCAGCTTACGCAACTTGTGCATGGCTAGTGCTATCAGAGGAGCTTGTGATCACCGAGCGTCTTCTAGCTCCTTACGTGGCTCGTCTATTCAGGCTGCTCGGTGTGCTTCGGAGTGAAGACCCCATCAGTTCGGTCTCAGTTTTGATGGTATTTATTAGCTCGTCTTTAATTAACATGACGCTGAACATTTTTGTCTCAATTGGTAATATTTTAATTAACACGATACTAAATAACTAAAAAATCGGCAGATCCCACGCGTTGTGAAAATCGGTTTCATGCAAAGCAGTAAGCGAGTAGTTCTACGCTGTATTTTATGGCTTTGAGCCAAGCGTTACGAGGTGCATCGACGTGTTTTTGCAAGTGTAGTGGCTGTGTGTACATAGCGGGCTTACAAGGCACGCCGATAATACTGGCATTCAAAGGGTATCTTATGGTGCGACGTAACGTCAGCCCTCACGACTTAGTACATACGTCAGTATTATCAAAACTTAGGGCACTTTATGGTGCAGTCATGAGAATATCATACGTAACCTTCGTTAATGTATTCCACACGGGTCGAGCAATGCTTCAATATAGCTTGCTGAATCATAGGAATGCAAATGTAATGTTTATTAGACTGCTATAAAAGCGGAGCCAACACTGGAACCACAGACGTTAAGCTGATATGACGCCTGTATCGAAGGAATACATGCGTAGTGTTTATTGCTTTTTGAATGAATGTGTCGCGACACAAAATAACGTAGTCTTCTGCTATCAAACAATAAGTCAAATAACAGGAAAGAACAAAACAAAAAAAAGAGAAAACAAGAGGACACACGCTAAGTCGTCAATTCACAGTCGAGTCACAGCGAGAAAAGTACGGTTTCAGCCTAGAAACATGGATGACTTCAGTTTGTGGAAGGCGACGGGAACGTCTCGAGGTGCCTTCTGGGAGAACCTCATAAGGAACATCGCTGAGACGTCGTGCAATCTTGTAAGGGCCGAAGTAGCGGCGCAGCAGCTTTTCTCAACGGCCGCGCTGTCTGATGGGGGTCCACACTCAGACTTCATCACCAGGATTGAAGGTAACTTCTCGGTGACGAAGATTGTAGCGGCGTGCTTCTGCAGTTTGGCGACAATGAATACGGCGTCACGCGAGTTGACGGGCCTCCTCGGCGCGTTGAGCGAACATCGCAGCATCCGTGGAAAGCATCTGACTGGCGCACGCGAAAGACAGTCAGCGTCGGTGTGTTTCCGCCCAGACTTGTGTACGATGGTGACGTCGAATTCTTGTAGCCGAAGGCTCCATCGTGCTAGACGACCTGAGGGATCCTTGAAATTCGCGAGCCAACAAAGAGAATGGTGGTCGCTGGTCGCTAACTACCCTGAATGGGCGGCCGCACAAGTATGGCCGAAACTTTGTTATGGCCCAGACAACAGCTAGGCATTCCTTTTTCCGTAGCAGAATAGTTTTTCTCAGCAGGTGATAAGGTTCTGCTCGCACAAGCAATCACGCGCTCTACGCCATTATACCACACTGAACTAATACGGCGCCTAGTCCGACGTTGCTGGCGTCTGTGTGCAACTCTGTGTCAGCGTTTTCGTCAAAATGACCCAGTACAGGCGGAGCCTGGAGACGGTTTCGGAGGGTGTCGAAGGCATGGCGCTGATCATGACCCCAAACAAACGGGACGCCGTCTTTTGTAAGTTGATTGAGGGGTTCAGCGATCTTCGAAAAATTTTTGACGAAGCGCCTGTAGTACGCACATAGCCCCAGAAATTGGCGTAGGTCGCGCTTATTTGCGGGCATGGGAAATGCGGCAACGGCGCTGGTTTTCTCGGGGTCGGGGCGGATGCCGGCATGGCTGACAACGTGGCCAAGGAATTTCAGTTCTTCGTATCCAAAATGGCACTTCTCCGGTTTGAGAGAAAGCCCAGCTGTTCTAATTGCCTGAAGGACTGTCTACAGGCGGTGGACGTGTGTTCAAACGTGTCTGCGAAGACCACCACGACGTCAAGGTAAACAAGACATGATTTCCATTTGAGCCCTCTCAGAACTGAATCCATCATCCTTTGAAAAGTAGCTGGCGCTGAGCGTAGACCGAAAGGCAGGACCTTAAACTCGTAGAGGCCGTCAGAAGTAATAAAACAAGTTTTTTCACGGTCACGCTCGTCAACAGAGATTTGCCAGTAGCCGCTACGTAAATCCATGGAGGAAAATATCTGGCGTTGCGTATACGGTCGAAGGAGTCATCCATTCGGCGTAGAGGATAAACGTCTTTTTTGGTGACCCTGTTCAATTTCCGATAATCCACGCAAAAGCGCAACGTACCATCCTTCTTCCTTACTAACACAACTGGTGAAGCCCAGGGACTAGTCGATGGCCGGATGACGTCGTCTTTCAGCATCTGCTGAACTTGGTCACGTATAGCGTCTTTTTTTCCTTTTGCGACACCTGATAGGCATGTTGTCGAATGGGTCGTTCGGTGGGTTCGGTGATAATACGATGCTGAGCAAGCTGTGTCTGTTTAACCTTCGACGTTGTAGCGAAGCAGTCTTGAAATGAGCCCAGCATACGCAAAAGGCTTTCTCGCTGTGCTAAGTGTAGACCCTGGTTTACGTCGAGAGTGCTCGTGAAGTCCTCGGTAGAATGGTCGCCAGACGAAACTGAAGCCAATGTTGCCGAACCCTGGGCGTCTGCAATTTCCTCAAAGTAGGCAATGGCGGTGCGTCTGGCAAGATGACGATATTCGCCGCTGAAGTTCGTGACCAGCAGGTGAGCTCGTCTGTTGCTAGGCTGAATGATTCCTCGGGCAACGCAGATTTGTCGTGAAAGAAGAAAAGACAAATTGGCCTCCGCAATTACAGCGTGTGACACGTCCTGTCCCAATTCCACAGTGACAAAGAGACTGCTTGGAGGCGGCAAAGTCACAGAATCATCGGCAACACGTAATGCTGTTTCCGGTAATTGGGTGTTTATAGTTGTAGCATGAAAATGTTCTTCGAATGACACAACTAACTCACGGAGGTTAATGACTGCGCCGTATTCAGGAAGAAAGTCCATTCCCAGGATGACTGGCCGAGAGCACACAGGCAACACGAGGAAAGACCCTGTAAATCTCGACGCACGGATTGGAATACGTGACGTGCACATTCCAGTCGGCCTCACCAGATGGCCACCTGCCGTGCGCGACTGGGGTCCTTGCCACGGTGTGATAACTTCCTCAGTTCAGATGGCAGTGCGGCGATCATAACAGAATAGTCGGCACCGGTGTCAACGAGGGCAGTGACAGCATGGTTGTCCACGCAGACGGCGATGTCGGCAGAATCGATCTTTTTACTGTCGGAAAACATTGAAAAACGGGAACGGTCGTCGTCGGGTCGTTGCGTCGAGGGAGGTTCTTTGAAAGTTCGTCGGTCAGCGACATCACCCCGAGAAGTCGCGGCTCCTAGTTTCCCCTGCGAGGACTCGGGGACTGGCTCCTGAAAGGAGCGTAAGACGACGAGGGCAAGGTAGGTGATGTAGACCGGCGAGGCGATGTCGATCTCGATTGGCGGCGCTCAGCAGTCGAAGGAAGTCGCTGGCCCGTGAGATACGCCTCGATTTCGCGGGGGCGCTCACCGTAGCGTGCGCATCGAGCATCAGGGTGGAAGCCGCGGAGACCTAGTTGACGGTACTGACAGCTGCGATACACGTGACCCACTTCGCCGCCGTGGTAGGAGAGCGGACGATTGTCTGACGTGCGCCACACACTTGCCTTGCTAGTACTTTGTCTCGATGCAGACGGCAGATATGTGGGTGCGCTCGGAAACCTTGAACCGGGAGGCAGACGCGAAGTGGTGTCCTGAAATGGGTGCGTAGCCTGGTCCATTGTCCGCATAGAGGGACCTGTTGCTGGTGGCGCAGAAGATCGCAGTGCCGCCGCATACGTCAGGACGGGGGCCTCAGGTATTGGTGGTGCAAGCAGCGCAAGAGGTGCGACCGCCTGCCTTATTTCTTGTCTGATTACGTCCGCGAGTGCAGTCACAGGTGGTTGGGCTCCTACTGCATGGAGTTGTCGCAGTTCTCCCGCACGATACTTCGTATGAAGTCTGCGAGGGCCTGCCTCTCGCTGTCAGATCCGATGGAGCATGCAGTGGCCGTGATGTCGTTGCGTTCGTACTGTGACGACCGCTGCTGGAGAGTACGCTCCATCGTGGTTGCCTCACTGATGAACTCGGCCACGGTTGTCGGTGGATTGCGCACGAGTCCAGCGAAAAGCTGTTCTTTCATCCCACGCATCAAGTGCCGCACCTTCTTTTCCTCTGACATGGCAGGGTCTGTGCGCCGGAAGAGTCGAAGCATGTCCTCGACAAACATTGAGACTCGCTCGTTCGGCCGCTGATTCCTGCACGAGATGGGTTGTTCAGCTCTCTCCTTCCTTTTGGCGTTGCGGTACGCGTCGCGGAGCTGCCGACTAAACTCTTGCCAAGTCGCGAAAGAGCCCTCGTGGTTTTCGTACCACGTTTTCGCAGAATCTTCCAATGCGAACTAGACTCTCCGCAGCTTGCGAACGTCGTCCCATTCGTTGATGCTGGCAACCCGATCAAAGTGGTTGTTCCAGTCATCAACATCTTCGAAAATGTCTCCATGGAATGGTCTTGGTGTCTGTGGCGCATGAAAAGCATGCGCGAGGGGAGAACAATGGGCATGGAGTCGTCATCTTTTCGAGTCTCGATGACAAAGAACCAAATTCGGGGGGTAATCCTCGCAGACGCCGGCTGCTTCTTGCTCTGGGAGATGTAGCTGCCGCCAAGGTGCTACGAGTGACGGCCGACACTTCAGAGCCAAGGTACAGGTACCCAACGTCTGCACCTGTAATGTCGCGGGCGAAAGAACACAGACAACCAGGAGTCGACGTCTGCCCCGGAACCAGAGCAGCAAAAACGTTCTCTTCTTTTTCACACCGAAACGTGTATGTGCCACAGCGGGATGGTATGTGTCAATATTCATATTCCCCGAATCCTCTTACCCCCCGTCTCAGTTTTGGTCTACACCAAGCTAAGGAGGCGATCGTGAGAGCACCCAGACTTAGGCGGCTAGATGGATAGATACGTAGATAGAAATGCTCAAAGTGCCAAAGGTTCGCTAAGAAATGCTTCGTATTTAATATGATTTGCAAGGTCTCAATTAGTATGGAGCTAATTAGCGCGACCCTACATACCTTGATCTTCGTTAGTAAGGTACTTTTTAGCTTGTTTTAAAAGCGAAGCATTTCTTAGCCTACCTTTCGCACTTTGAGTGTTTCTATCTATCTGTCTATCTATCTATCTATATATCTATCTATCTATTGATCTATCTATCTATCTATCTATCTATCTATCTATCTATCTATCTATCTATCTATCTATCTATCTATCTATCTATCTATCTATCTATCTATCTATCTATCTATCTATCTATCTATCTATCTATCTATCTATCTATCTATCTATCCGCGTACTCTAGGTCCTCCCGTGTTCGACTTTTTAACTTGGTGTAGACCAAATGTAGCATGGGAGGGCAACATGACGGTCGCATACGTCGTCAAACCCTTTCCTGCAGACATGTGTTGCACATACCCGTTTACCACGGGCCGTGGTATGAGGGTTTGCGCCAGATGTGATTGACAGTTTATATCTACCAAAGAACGGTGACAGGAGACATTGGTAAAGACCAACACCTGAAGCGTTGACCCCACGAATGCAAACAATAGAAATTGGGATTCCAGCAGGAATCGAAACCAAGCATTCTGCTTCACAGTCAGGTATTCTACCAAAAAGCTACGCCAGGTCTTGTAACTGCTTTAGAATGAAACTCTGTGCAGAGTAATGTCAGTGTAACTTCACTTGTGGTTGCAGAGGTGGTAAATAATTTTATAACTAAGCAATAAACATTGCATATGTATTTCTACGATTCAGGCGTTATGTCAGCTTAACGTCACTTGTGGTTACACTGTTGGATGCGCCTTTATAGCAGTCGAACAAACATTACATTTTTATTCCTATGGTTTAGCAAGCAGAGAGTGTTGAAACCAACTCGAGGAGGTCATATCCTTGATCCATTTTTCACAAATATGCCAGAAATGGTAGAAAACACTGAAGTATTACCAGGGATAAGTGACCACGAGGTTGTGCTAAGTGAGATAAATATGAAACATACGAGTGCTTACAGTGAAAGGAGTCGGTGCATGTACAACTACGCGAAGGCGTAGTTGTACATGCAGTGTTGATTCCAAGGAATCAACACTGCATTGGAGGCACATTTCATTGTTTTCGAAACACTTGCCGATGAGTATTCAGTAGAAGAGCTGTGGAATTTGTTTAAAGACAAGATTCTAGAGCTGAGAAACCGATTTGTTCCGACATGGGTGCTGACCAGAAGGCGTAATAAAAGTAAACCATGGTTTTGTAGAAACTCGACGTTTTGGTCAAGCGTAGGCAGAGAATTTACCGTTCATTTAAAAGAAATCCCTCGGAAGAGAACTCTTGCAAACTGAAGCTGGCAACGCGGGAAGTAAACAATCCTACAGTCGAAATGAAAGTAGCCTACTTTAAAACAATTGAACGTAAAATAACGCAAAACCCGAAAGAACTTTGGAGGTATATCAAACGAAACAAGAAAGACAACATTTCAATTCCCGCTTTGACCAGTGGTAATATTACCGTGAGCGATGCGACAGAAAAGGCTAAGTTGTTCAATTTATATTTTACGTCAGTGTTCTCAGCCGCTACTGACCCCCAAAAAGACTTGAAATTGTTGGTACACGAATCCACATCCACGCCTGATGTAGTACTTGAAGCTCGTGGCATTGAATTACTACTTAGAGATCTAGATTGTGCAAAAGCAGTGGGTCCTGATTGCTTGCCTAATTTTATGTTGAAGTCTTCTTCCCATGCAGTGTCTATGTACTTGAAAGTTATTTTTGAAAAATCGTTAAAACAGAGTTCTCTTCCAACTGATTGGAAAATGGCGTCTGTTGCTCCTATACATAAATCTGGCCCGCGCAATGCTGTGAATAATTACCGTCCTATCTCACTCACTTCTGTGTGCAGTAAAATTCTTGAACATATTTTATATACTGCGATTGTAAAGCACATAGATAGTAATTCCTTATTCAACTCTAACCAGCATGGATTTAGGCAGGGGCTATCATGCGTCACACAAGTGGTAGAGTTCACCCATGTTTTAGCAGCACTGGACGACAAATTTTCGGTCGACTGCATTTTCCTCGACTTTCAAAAAGCGTTCGACACTGTATCACACTACTTATTGCTGCAAAAACTAACCAGCTTTAATATTAATCACCAAGTTATTGCATGTATTGCTGAATATCTACATGAGAGGCGACAATATGTAGTTGTAAACGGCGAACAGTCTGAAATAACTAGTGTTACGTCAGGGGTACCTCAGAGATCAGTTCTGGGACCATTACTTTTTTTATTATATATAAATGACATTAACGAAAACGTACAATCCCATATTAGGCTATTTGCAGACGACTGCATTTTATACCGTCAGATTACCTCTGAAACTGACAGCTCCGTAATCCAAAACGACCTATGTGCAATATACGCGTGGTGCCAGCGATGGGAAATGAAACTGAACCTTAAGAAAACTGTATGCATGAGGTTTTCCAGAAAAAAACACAGGTGAATTTGAATACACAATAAACAGCTCTCCGGTAAAAATGGTGCGCGAATACAAATACCTAGGTGTTTTCTTTTGCCCCATCTCTATCATGGAATCGGCATGTGGATTACACTGTAAATAAAGCTTGTCGGAGCTTAGGATTCTTAAAAAGAAACACACGTGCTTTTCCACAGCAAACCCGGGAGGTACTATACAAAGCATACGTGATATCAGTACTGGAGTACGCATGTTGTGTGTGGGACCCTGCAACATCATCAAATAAAGAAAGATTAGAAAAAGTTCAGTCTATGGCGGCGAGATATGTGTTTAATGCACCTATGTACGACAGACAATTCAGTGCGACGGAAGCTAAGCTGAAGTTAAAATGGAAGTCTCTGCAGCACCGAAGGGCATCGTTTCGACTGAAGCTATTTCACAGCATATTTTATTCTCATACTCGAATTCCCCGTGACGTATACATAAGCCGGCCTCACTACATTTCAGCCCGCAAAGATCATGAACACAAGATAAGAGAATATAAATGTAAATACATCGTCCTTCAGCAACTCTTTTTTTCTGAGAACTATCAGTCAGTGGAATCGACTTCCTCCCACAATTGTAGAAATTTCTTCAACGGATGCGTTCTTTTCTGCAATAAAAATGATTGAATCTTTCGACCGCTAAGCCCTATTAGACTACGTGTGTGCGCCTGGCAGTCGCAATGATCTGTACGGTATCTTGGTTGTAAGCTATGTTGTTTTGTTTTGGTGTTAATTTGCCCTTGTGCTAGACGAATGCTGCACTTTGTTTTAATTATCATGAGATTTTCATCAATTTTTGTGGTTTCTGCATTTTATTTCTCTAATACATATGACTTTTCTGACGCAGCTGTGCTCGGTGCAGCTGTGTATCTTTGTGTTTTGGAAATCTACTTCTTTCTCTTTTCTTCTTTTTTTACACAACTTATGTGAACCTGTAATTTTCATGTTCTTTTTCTGTACCCCCCCCACTATAATGCCTGTATGGGCGCTGTGGGTACTAATTAAATAAATAAATAATAAATAAATAAATATATTCAACCGTTGCTCGACCACGGGAAAATAAGCTAACGAATGTTACATATGATATTGACATCATCACACAGTAAAGTGAACTTCATTTCGATAATACTGACGTATGTGCTGTAACGTGAGTGCTGACATTACGTCAGGGAATAAGTTACCCTTATACGCCACTGTTGTCGATGTGCCTGGTAAGCCCACAATGTGCACACAACTACTACGCTTACAAAACATGTCAATTCACTTCGTAACGCTTGACTGAAAGCCAAAAAAAATGCAGCACAGAACTACTCGCTGACTGCTTCACATGAAACCGCTTCCCACACGACGTGGGATGTGCGGAGTTTTTGAATAAGCACGTCCAATTAGCGTCGTGTTAATTACAATGGCAATAACTAGCTCGGTATTAGCTATACACAGCTTCATTAGCCCGGTCTTAGTAAGACGTGGCTTAATTAGCTCGGTTTAGCATGACTTAGCCTGATTAGCTTGGTCATATAGCCTGTCCTGACTTAATTAGCGAGATATATCGCCCAGCCGATTAGCTAATCAGCCTGGCGCACATGCTCGGGGAGCGAGTAAGGGATGAAGAAAAGGTTGAAGAGGGCACGCGCAGGCCGAGCTACGTGCTAGAATGTACAGGCCGACCACGATGATTATATATGTGCACTCAGCAATTAGCTGCGGCCGCGGTGTTGTAAGGCGCTCGGCCGGAACTAATCTCAGAGGCCATGGTGCGGATTATTTTAAATGATACTTAGTGCAGATATTAAACGCCTGAAAATTAATTCAACACCCGTACCTCGAAAAATATCATTAGTAAAAGTACCTTGCGTTTCTTCCATGGGCGCACTTCTTCACACAGTGTAACGACAAAGAAATGAAAGAAGATGCTTCTGATTTGAAGACGCCACGTAACATTGTCGACTGCCCTTGACGTGACGCCGCCTTCCATCGTAACCAGTAAACGCAGCGAGCGCTGAGGGACGGATTTCATCTTTTCGTGCTGTTAGCTCGTTCAAAAGGAGGTGTCGCCTGAGCGCAGAAAGATTCCGAGTTTCGCCAAACTCGGGCCACCCTGCATGGCACCCAGCTCGGACAATACAAGGCCTGCATCTCTCTATCGCGAATTCGACAAATCCAGGCCGCCAAACACCACAATATAAATGATGACTACGCCTGCCAGGTTCATCAGAGCCCTTACCGAGTGTCAGAGCCCGTACCACGAGAACGCGAGGCAGTTAAGAAAGAAATTGACGAAATGCTTCGTGACGACATCATATACCGTCCAAGAACCGATGGGCGTCTCCCGTGGTGTTGGCGACAAAGGATAGGACGCCATCTTTCTGCGTCGGTTATCTTCGCCTGAACAAAATCACGAAGCAGAACGTGTACCCTCTCCCACGGACAGACGACGTCCTGGATCTACTTCACAAGAGGAAGTACTTTTCGCCGATGGACTTCAAGACCTGCTACTCACAAATCGAAATCGATGAGAGAGGCCGAGAAAAGACAGCTTGTATAAGACCAGAATACCTCTTCGAGTACAAGGTCATGCCGTTTGATCTTTGTTCGCCACCTATGGCTTTCCTACGCCAAGTATGGCCTTCCAACGCTGGCTAGCTTGAAATGGCAGACGTGCTTCGTGTACTTGGACGACGATGTGTTTCTCTCAAACTTCGACGAACACTGCCGGCGCCTTGAAGCCGTACTTCAAGAAATCAAGACCTCCGGACTCACCCTGAAGCCAGATAAGTGCCTCTCACAGTGTTCCGAGTTCGCATGGTGGTGTCGCCGTCTGGAAGTGGTAGAGTGGAGTGATGCATGACCTCCGCGATTAGCTCCTGCAACGCGCCTTTGCGCCGTTGCTACGACTGTTCCATGCAGTGCGTTTCCAATTTGTCAATGCCTTATACCGCGATGTGGCGGCTTTAGCCCAAGCCTCGCTCAGGGGATCCATCCACATTTAAAAATAGTTTTGTGACGCTCACCCGGCTGCCACACCGCGTTCCCCGCTCGAACCGCAAGAAATCACGGCCAGACTAGAAGAGAGACACTACACGTGTCGTGTTTTCCGTCGCGTTCCTAGCCCGGCCGTGGTGCAACCTTTCTGTTAAATCTTTAGCATTCCGTGGGATGGC
The DNA here is from genome assembly GCF_013339695.2 of Rhipicephalus sanguineus. NCBI lineage: Eukaryota > Metazoa > Arthropoda > Arachnida > Ixodida > Ixodidae > Rhipicephalus > Rhipicephalus sanguineus. Next base: position 82,080,492 of record NC_051182.1, on the reverse strand, counting down.
GACCTTTGTCCAAGCTCAGTAGAGTAGCTGATCGTTCAACAGCCGACGCTGTTCTGTTTGTCACACCACTTTGATTACGCTCTGCCCGTGCGCATGCAACGGACTGAGCAACAATAGCGTCGGAGCGTTGCCGCACCAATCTCGTTTGCCGGGAGTAATGCATCGAGGGACTAACCAGCACAACCGGGAGCATTTCGGTATTCTCAGCTTGGCGCACTCTTTCGCTGCAATATTGTAGAAGCCTCTATGACCGGTGAAATGCGACGTCCACGGTGATTCGATTCGGTGACGACGCAGTTACGCGACTCACCTTTCGCGTCAGCGAGTGACGCCTCCTCACCAGCGTACGGCCGCTTCCAAATGGACTAACGGTGTTTCTCCGCCGCCTACAGCTTCGAGAGCACTGATATCGACTATTAGCGAGTGCACACCTTGCCGATCATGACGACGCTTTCAAAGTGTACATGTCGAGTTAGTGTTTATAAATGTGTATGTTGAAGCCATCTTTGCGCGGAATTTACCATGAGCTGTCTGCTGGTGTATGTTAACTACTACAGCTACTGCAAATGTTTAATCATGTTCATGGATGCTGTAGCTGCCAAACGCCAACAGACGTTGCGCAGACGCTCAAAAATCAATGTATAATAACCATTCAACTACTTCTTCGAGGACACGTTTCACTTTCGTGTTATACCAATTCCTATGACGTAGGAACTAATCATGTTGTTTCCTCTCAATTTCATTCATCTATTTAAGCAACAGATTACGCACAGATGTCTCCTCGAATAATTTTCGCAGTGTCACGTACAACAGTGAGCGACGTCATATCATCCACGTCTACGTGGAGGAAGCCGTAAGAGCATGTATAACTACTTTGGTCATTCTATTTTTGTACGTCACCCCTTCTATCTTGGGGCGCGCGCCCTCGAAATGAAGGGAAAGCGGCCTTCAGATTAAAATTTGACTTCGTTCCACGGCCCGTACCGTTGCAAATTTTGGCAAACGCGATAATGAGTGCCCAGTACATGCATTCCACTTGTCAGCTCGAAATGCTCAGACCTGGTGAGGAGCCCAGCAAAGAGCTCCGCTCTTAAAATCAAGACACACAAGAAAGGCCGCCCAGCTCCGAGGTTCCTTCAGTCTTCGCACCACCTTTGCGGAGCTGCCTTAATTTTTGTCTATTATTTTTTTAGTGCGCACGAGCTGTAGGTGAGGACATGTCTTTGGAACGCCAGC